>NW_026292675.1:300000-510864 GCF_023091745.1 Budorcas taxicolor | reverse complement strand
TCCAGTTGCGGCAGGTCTTCTCGAGTTACGACGGGGACCTCAGGGACCCACTCTGGTGGCCTCAGGAAAGGCCAGTCCCCATGCGAGTTGCTAGGGGACCTCTCGGGATTCCTCTCCCGTCCATGCCGGGGCCTCAGTCCTTGTGTGGAGTCGGGGCCGGAACCTGAGGATTCCTCTCCAGTGTTGCCATGGATCTTGGGGTGCTTCTGAGTCTCTCCAGGGGAGTCAGGCCTCGTCTCGAGTGGGGGCATGCACGTGCGCTTTCCTCCCGAGCTGCAGCAGTAGTGTCACGCTTCCTGTCACGTGGATCAAGGGATCTGTGGCTTTCCTCGAGGCTGTCCCTCGAGGCTTTCCCACGAGGCTTTCCCACAGGGCTGTGCCACGTGCCACCTTGGTGTGAGTCGATCCTCGGCGTGAAAGACGAGCCGGTGAAGGGAAAAGAGGTTCCTCTGGAATGGACTGAGACATCTGGGGGACTCTTGGAATGGTGGCACGACCCTGGAGTTCCTCTCGCCGTTCCTGTTGAGAGGGCCTCCTCTTGAGATGCGACGGGAACGCCGGGAACTCTTTCCCGACGAAGCAGGGAAAGGATCCCTCATCTCGAGCTACGAGGCGGAAACGGGGCTCCTCTGGATGTGGGCGGGACCCTCGTGATTCCTCTCGAGTGGAGACGGCTAGGTCGGGGAACTTCTTGATTTGCACCAAGGGTGTGAAGGACCCTTTCGAAGTTCCAGAGGTGAGGTTGTGATCAGCCTCGAGACGCCTCAGCGGAAATGGGCCTCATCTCGCCTGGAGGGGAGAACCTCCTGGATTTTCTCGAGTTGCGGCAGGTCTTCTCGAGTTACGACGGGGACCTCAGGGACCCGCTCTGGTGGCCTCAGGAAAGGCCAGTCCCCATGCGAGTTGCTAGGGGACCTCTCGGGATTCCTCTCCCGTCCATGCCGGGGCCTCAGTCCTTGTGTGGAGTCGGGGCCGGAACCTGAGGATTCCTCTCCAGTGTTGCCATGGATCTTGGGGTGCTTCTGAGTCTCTCCAGGGGAGTCAGGCCTCGTCTCGAGTGGGGGCATGCACGTGCGCTTTCCTCCCGAGCTGCAGCATTAGTGTCACGCTTCCTGTCACGTGGATCAAGGGATCTGTGGCTTTCCCTCGAGGCTGTCCCTCGAGGCTTTCCACGAGGCTTTCCCACAGGGCTGTGCCACGTGCCACCTTGGTGTGAGTCGATCCTCGGCGTGAAAGACGAGCCGGTGAAGGGAAAAGAGGTTCCTCTGGAATGGACTGAGACATCTGGGGGACTCTTGGAATGGTGGCACGACCCTGGAGTTCCTCTCGCCGTTCCTGTTGAGAGGGCCTCCTCTTGAGATGCGACGGGAACGCCGGGAACTCTTTCCCGACGAAGCAGGGAAAGGATCCCTCATCTCGAGCTACGAGGCGGAAACGGGGCTCCTCTGGATGTGGGCGGGACCCTCGTGATTCCTCTCGAGTGGAGACGGCTAGGTCGGGGAACTTCTTGATTTGCACCAAGGGTGTGAAGGACCCTTTCGAAGTTCCAGAGGTGAGGTGTGATCAGCCTCGAGACGCCTCAGCGGAAATGGGCCTCATCTCGCCTGGAGGGGAGAACCTCCTGGATTTTCTCGAGTTGCGGCAGGTCTTCTCGAGTTACGACGGGGACCTCAGGGACCCGCTCTGGTGGCCTCAGGAAAGGCCAGTCCCCATGCGAGTTGCTAGGGGACCTCTCGGGATTCCTCTCCCGTCCATGCCGGGGCCTCAGTCCTTGTGTGGAGTCGGGGCCGGAACCTGAGGATTCCTCTCCAGTGTTGCCATGGATCTTGGGGTGCTTCTGAGTCTCTCCAGGGGAGTCAGGCCTCGTCTCGAGTGGGGGCATGCACGTGCGCTTTCCTCCCGAGCCTGCAGCAGTAGTGTCACGCTTCCTGTCACGTGGATCAAGGGATCTGTGGCTTTCCCTCGAGGCTGTCCCTCGAGGCTTTCCCACGAGGCTTTCCCACAGGGCTGTGCCACGTGCCACCTTGGTGTGAGTCGATCCTCGGCGTGAAAGACGAGCCGGTGAAGGGAAAAGAGGTTCCTCTGGAATGGACTGAGACATCTGGGGGACTCTTGGAATGGTGGCACGACCTGGAGTTCCTCTCGCCGTTCCTGTTGAGAGGGCCTCCTCTTGAGATGCGACGGGAACGCCGGGAACTCTTTCCCGACGAAGCAGGGAAAGGATCCCTCATCTCGAGCTACGAGGCGGAAACGGGGCTCCTCTGGATGTGGGCGGGACCCTCGTGATTCCTCTCGAGTGGAGACGGCTAGGTCGGGGAACTTCTTGATTTGCACCAAGGGTGTGAAGGACCCTTTCGAAGTTCCAGAGGTGAGGTGTGATCAGCCTCGAGACGCCTCAGCGGAAATGGGCCTCATCTCGCCTGGAGGGGAGAACCTCCTGGATTTTCTCCAGTTGCGGCAGGTCTTCTCGAGTTACGACGGGGACCTCAGGGACCCGCTCTGGTGGCCTCAGGAAAGGCCAGTCCCCATGCGAGTTGCTAGGGGACCTCTCGGGATTCCTCTCCCGTCCATGCCGGGGCCTCAGTCCTTGTGTGGAGTCGGGGCCGGAACCTGAGGATTCCTCTCCAGTGTTGCCATGGATCTTGGGGTGCTTCTGAGTCTCTCCAGGGGAGTCAGGCCTCGTCTCGAGTGGGGGCATGCACGTGCGCTTTCCTCCCGAGCTGCAGCAGTAGTGTCACGCTTCCTGTCACGTGGATCAAGGGATCTGTGGCTTTCCCTCGAGGCTGTCCCTCGAGGCTTTCCCACGAGGCTTTCCCACAGGGCTGTGCCACGTGCCACCTTGGTGTGAGTCGATCCTCGGCGTGAAAGACGAGCCGGTGAAGGGAAAAGAGGTTCCTCTGGAATGGACTGAGACATCTGGGGGACTCTTGGAATGGTGGCATGACCCTGGAGTTCCTCTCGCCGTTCCTGTTGAGAGGGCCTCCTCTTGAGATGCGACGGGAACGCCGGGAACTCTTTCCCGACGAAGCAGGGAAAGGATCCCTCATCTCGAGCTACGAGGCGGAAACGGGGCTCCTCTGGATGTGGGCGGGACCCTCGTGATTCCTCTCGAGTGGAGACGGCTAGGTCGGGGAACTTCTTGATTTGCACCAAGGGTGTGAAGGACCCTTTCGAAGTTCCAGAGGTGAGGTGTGATCAGCCTCGAGACGCCTCAGCGGAAATGGGCCTCATCTCGCCTGGAGGGGAGAACCTCCTGGATTTTCTCGAGTTGCGGCAGGTCTTCTCGAGTTACGACGGGGACCTCAGGGACCCGCTCTGGTGGCCTCAGGAAAGGCCAGTCCCCATGCGAGTTGCTAGGGGACCTCTCGGGATTCCTCTCCCGTCCATGCCGGGGCCTCAGTCCTTGTGTGGAGTCGGGGCCGGAACCTGAGGATTCCTCTCCAGTGTTGCCATGGATCTTGGGGTGCTTCTGAGTCTCTCCAGGGGAGTCAGGCCTCGTCTCGAGTGGGGGCATGCACGTGCGCTTTCCTCCCGAGCTGCAGCAGTAGTGTCACGCTTCCTGTCACGTGGATCAAGGGATCTGTGGCTTTCCCTCGAGGCTGTCCCTCGAGGCTTTCCCACGAGGCTTTCCCACAGGGCTGTGCCACGTGCCACCTTGGTGTGAGTCGATCCTCGGCGTGAAAGACGAGCCGGTGAAGGGAAAAGAGGTTCCTCTGGAATGGACTGAGACATCTGGGGGACTCTTGGAATGGTGGCACGACCCTGGAGTTCCTCTCGCCGTTCCTGTTGAGAGGGCCTCCTCTTGAGATGCGACGGGAACGCCGGGAACTCTTTCCCGACGAAGCAGGGAAAGGATCCCTCATCTCGAGCTACGAGGCGGAAACGGGGCTCCTCTGGATGTGGGCGGGACCCTCGTGATTCCTCTCGAGTGGAGACGGCTAGGTCGGGGAACTTCTTGATTTGCACCAAGGGTGTGAAGGACCCTTTCGAAGTTCCAGAGGTGAGGTGTGATCAGCCTCGAGACGCCTCAGCGGAAATGGGCCTCATCTCGCCTGGAGGGGAGAACCTCCTGGATTTTCTCCAGTTGCGGCAGGTCTTCTCGAGTTACGACGGGGACCTCAGGGACCCGCTCTGGTGGCCTCAGGAAAGGCCAGTCCCCATGCGAGTTGCTAGGGGACCTCTCGGGATTCCTCTCCCGTCCATGCCGGGGCCTCAGTCCTTGTGTGGAGTCGGGGCCGGAACCTGAGGATTCCTCTCCAGTGTTGCCATGGATCTTGGGGTGCTTCTGAGTCTCTCCAGGGGAGTCAGGCCTCGTCTCCAGTGGGGGCATGCACGTGCGCTTTCCTCCCGAGCTGCAGCAGTAGTGTCACGCTTCCTGTCACGTGGATCAAGGGATCTGTGGCTTTCCCTCGAGGCGGTCCCTCGAGGCTTTCCCACGAGGCTTTCCCACAGGGCTGTGCCACGTGCCACCTTGGTGTGAGTCGATCCTCGGCGTGAAAGACGAGCCGGTGAAGGGAAAAGAGGTTCCTCTGGAATGGACTGAGACATCTGGGGGACTCTTGGAATGGTGGCACGACCCTGGAGTTCCTCTCGCCGTTCCTGTTGAGAGGGCCTCCTCTTGAGATGCGACGGGAACGCCGGGAACTCTTTCCCGACGAAGCAGGGAAAGGATCCCTCATCTCGAGCTACGAGGCGGAAACGGGGCTCCTCTGGATGTGGGCGGGACCCTCGTGATTCCTCTCGAGTGGAGACGGCTAGGTCGGGGAACTTCTTGATTTGCACCAAGGGTGTGAAGGACCCTTTCGAAGTTCCAGAGGTGAGGTGTGATCAGCCTCGAGACGCCTCAGCGGAAATGGGCCTCATCTCGCCTGGAGGGGAGAACCTCCTGGATTTTCTCCAGTTGCGGCAGGTCTTCTCGAGTTACGACGGGGACCTCAGGGACCCGCTCTGGTGGCCTCAGGAAAGGCCAGTCCCCATGCGAGTTGCTAGGGGACCTCTCGGGATTCCTCTCCCGTCCATGCCGGGGCCTCAGTCCTTGTGTGGAGTCGGGGCCGGAACCTGAGGATTCCTCTCCAGTGTTGCCATGGATCTTGGGGTGCTTCTGAGTCTCTCCAGGGGAGTCAGGCCTCGTCTCGAGTGGGGGCATGCACGTGCGCTTTCCTCCCGAGCTGCAGCAGTAGTGTCACGCTTCCTGTCACGTGGATCAAGGGATCTGTGGCTTTCCCTCGAGGCTGTCCCTCGAGGCTTTCCCACGAGGCTTTCCCACAGGGCTGTGCCACGTGCCACCTTGGTGTGAGTCGATCCTCGGCGTGAAAGACGAGCCGGTGAAGGGAAAAGAGGTTCCTCTGGAATGGACTGAGACATCTGGGGGACTCTTGGAATGGTGGCACGACCCTGGAGTTCCTCTCGCCGTTCCTGTTGAGAGGGCCTCCTCTTGAGATGCGACGGGAACGCCGGGAACTCTTTCCCGACGAAGCAGGGAAAGGATCCCTCATCTCGAGCTACGAGGCGGAAACGGGGCTCCTCTGGATGTGGGCGGGACCCTCGTGATTCCTCTCGAGTGGAGACGGCTAGGTCGGGGAACTTCTTGATTTGCACCAAGGGTGTGAAGGACCCTTTCGAAGTTCCAGAGGTGAGGTGTGATCAGCCTCGAGACGCCTCAGCGGAAATGGGCCTCATCTCGCCTGGAGGGGAGAACCTCCTGGATTTTCTCCAGTTGCGGCAGGTCCTCTCGAGTTACGACGGGGACCTCAGGGACCCGCTCTGGTGGCCTCAGGAAAGGCCAGTCCCCATGCGAGTTGCTAGGGGACCTCTCGGGATTCCTCTCCCGTCCATGCCGGGGCCTCAGTCCTTGTGTGGAGTCGGGGCCGGAACCTGAGGATTCCTCTCCAGTGTTGCCATGGATCTTGGGGTGCTTCTGAGTCTCTCCAGGGGAGTCAGGCCTCGTCTCGAGTGGGGGCATGCACGTGCGCTTTCCTCCCGAGCTGCAGCAGTAGTGTCACGCTTCCTGTCACGTGGATCAAGGGATCTGTGGCTTTCCCTCGAGGCTGTCCCTCGAGGCTTTCCCACGAGGCTTTCCCACAGGGCTGTGCCACGTGCCACCTTGGTGTGAGTCGATCCTCGGCGTGAAAGGCGAGCCGGTGAAGGGAAAAGAGGTTCCTCTGGAATGGACTGAGACATCTGGGGGACTCTTGGAATGGTGGCACGACCCTGGAGTTCCTCTCGCCGTTCCTGTTGAGAGGGCCTCCTCTTGAGATGCGACGGGAACGCCGGGAACTCTTTCCCGACGAAGCAGGGAAAGGATCCCTCATCTCGAGCTACGAGGCGGAAACGGGGCTCCTCTGGATGTGGGCGGGACCCTCGTGATTCCTCTCGAGTGGAGACGGCTAGGTCGGGGAACTTCTTGATTTGCACCAAGGGTGTGAAGGACCCTTTCGAAGTTCCAGAGGTGAGGTGTGATCAGCCTCGAGACGCCTCAGCGGAAATGGGCCTCATCTCGCCTGGAGGGGAGAACCTCCTGGATTTTCTCCAGTTGCGGCAGGTCTTCTCGAGTTACGACGGGGACCTCAGGGACCCGCTCTGGTGGCCTCAGGAAAGGCCAGTCCCCATGCGAGTTGCTAGGGGACCTCTCGGGATTCCTCTCCCGTCCATGCCGGGGCCTCAGTCCTTGTGTGGAGTCGGGGCCGGAACCTGAGGATTCCTCTCCAGTGTTGCCATGGATCTTGGGGTGCTTCTGAGTCTCTCCAGGGGAGTCAGGCCTCGTCTCGAGTGGGGGCATGCACGTGCGCTTTCCTCCCGAGCTGCAGCAGTAGTGTCACGCTTCCTGTCACGTGGATCAAGGGATCTGTGGCTTTCCCTCGAGGCTGTCCCTCGAGGCTTTCCCACGAGGCTTTCCCACAGGGCTGTGCCACGTGCCACCTTGGTGTGAGTCGATCCTCGGCGTGAAAGACGAGCCGGTGAAGGGAAAAGAGGTTCCTCTGGAATGGACTGAGACATCTGGGGGACTCTTGGAATGGTGGCACGACCCTGCAGTTCCTCTCGCCGTTCCTGTTGAGAGGGCCTCCTCTTGAGATGCGACGGGAACGCCGGGAACTCTTTCCCGACGAAGCAGGGAAAGGATCCCTCATCTCGAGCTACGAGGCGGAAACGGGGCTCCTCTGGATGTGGGCGGGACCCTCGTGATTCCTCTCGAGTGGAGACGGCTAGGTCGGGGAACTTCTTGATTTGCACCAAGGGTGTGAAGGACCCTTTCGAAGTTCCAGAGGTGAGGTGTGATCAGCCTCGAGACGCCTCAGCGGAAATGGGCCTCATCTCGCCTGGAGGGGAGAACCTCCTGGATTTTCTCCAGTTGCGGCAGGTCTTCTCGAGTTACGACGGGGACCTCAGGGACCCGCTCTGGTGGCCTCAGGAAAGGCCAGTCCCCATGCGAGTTGCTAGGGGACCTCTCGGGATTCCTCTCCCGTCCATGCCGGGGCCTCAGTCCTTGTGTGGAGTCGGGGCCGGAACCTGAGGATTCCTCTCCAGTGTTGCCATGGATCTTGGGGTGCTTCTGAGTCTCTCCAGGGGAGTCAGGCCTCGTCTCGAGTGGGGGCATGCACGTGCGCTTTCCTCCCGAGCTGCAGCAGTAGTGTCACGCTTCCTGTCACGTGGATCAAGGGATCTGTGGCTTTCCCTTGAGGCTGTCCCTCGAGGCTTTCCCACGAGGCTTTCCCACAGGGCTGTGCCACGTGCCACCTTGGTGTGAGTCGATCCTCGGCGTGAAAGACGAGCCGGTGAAGGGAAAAGAGGTTCCTCTGGAATGGACTGAGACATCTGGGGGACTCTTGGAATGGTGGCACGACCCTGGAGTTCCTCTCGCCGTTCCTGTTGAGAGGGCCTCCTCTTGAGATGCGACGGGAACGCCGGGAACTCTTTCCCGACGAAGCAGGGAAAGGATCCCTCATCTCGAGCTACGAGGCGGAAACGGGGCTCCTCTGGATGTGGGCGGGACCCTCGTGATTCCTCTCGAGTGGAGACGGCTAGGTCGGGGAACTTCTTGATTTGCACCAAGGGTGTGAAGGACCCTTTCGAAGTTCCAGAGGTGAGGTGTGATCAGCCTCGAGACGCCTCAGCGGAAATGGGCCTCATCTCGCCTGGAGGGGAGAACCTCCTGGATTTTCTCCAGTTGCGGCAGGTCTTCTCGAGTTACGACGGGGACCTCAGGGACCCGCTCTGGTGGCCTCAGGAAAGGCCAGTCCCCATGCGAGTTGCTAGGGGACCTCTCGGGATTCCTCTCCCGTCCATGCCGGGGCCTCAGTCCTTGTGTGGAGTCGGGGCCGGAACCTGAGGATTCCTCTCCAGTGTTGCCATGGATCTTGGGGTGCTTCTGAGTCTCTCCAGGGGAGTCAGGCCTCGTCTCGAGTGGGGGCATGCACGTGCGCTTTCCTCCCGAGCTGCAGCAGTAGTGTCACGCTTCCTGTCACGTGGATCAAGGGATCTGTGGCTTTCCCTCGAGGCTGTCCCTCGAGGCTTTCCCACGAGGCTTTCCCACAGGGCTGTGCCACGTGCCACCTTGGTGTGAGTCGATCCTCGGCGTGAAAGACGAGCCGGTGAAGGGAAAAGAGGTTCCTCTGGAATGGACTGAGACATCTGGGGGACTCTTGGAATGGTGGCACGACCCTGCAGTTCCTCTCGCCGTTCCTGTTGAGAGGGCCTCCTCTTGAGATGCGACGGGAACGCCGGGAACTCTTTCCCGACGAAGCAGGGAAAGGATCCCTCATCTCGAGCTACGAGGCGGAAACGGGGCTCCTCTGGATGTGGGCGGGACCCTCGTGATTCCTCTCGAGTGGAGACGGCTAGGTCGGGGAACTTCTTGATTTGCACCAAGGGTGTGAAGGACCCTTTCGAAGTTCCAGAGGTGAGGTGTGATCAGCCTCGAGACGCCTCAGCGGAAATGGGCCTCATCTCGCCTGGAGGGGAGAACCTCCTGGATTTTCTCCAGTTGCGGCAGGTCTTCTCGAGTTACGACGGGGACCTCAGGGACCCGCTCTGGTGGCCTCAGGAAAGGCCAGTCCCCATGCGAGTTGCTAGGGGACCTCTCGGGATTCCTCTCCCGTCCATGCCGGGGCCTCAGTCCTTGTGTGGAGTCGGGGCCGGAACCTGAGGATTCCTCTCCAGTGTTGCCATGGATCTTGGGGTGCTTCTGAGTCTCTCCAGGGGAGTCAGGCCTCGTCTCGAGTGGGGGCATGCACGTGCGCTTTCCTCCCGAGCTGCAGCAGTAGTGTCACGCTTCCTGTCACGTGGATCAAGGGATCTGTGGCTTTCCCTCGAGGCTGTCCCTCGAGGCTTTCCCACGAGGCTTTCCCACAGGGCTGTGCCACGTGCCACCTTGGTGTGAGTCGATCCTCGGCGTGAAAGACGAGCCGGTGAAGGGAAAAGAGGTTCCTCTGGAATGGACTGAGACATCTGGGGGACTCTTGGAATGGTGGCACGACCCTGGAGTTCCTCTCGCCGTTCCTGTTGAGAGGGCCTCCTCTTGAGATGCGACGGGAACGCCGGGAACTCTTTCCCGACGAAGCAGGGAAAGGATCCCTCATCTCGAGCTACGAGGCGGAAACGGGGCTCCTCTGGATGTGGGCGGGACCCTCGTGATTCCTCTCGAGTGGAGACGGCTAGGTCGGGGAACTTCTTGATTTGCACCAAGGGTGTGAAGGACCCTTTCGAAGTTCCAGAGGTGAGGTGTGATCAGCCTCGAGACGCCTCAGCGGAAATGGGCCTCATCTCGCCTGGAGGGGAGAACCTCCTGGATTTTCTCCAGTTGCGGCAGGTCTTCTCGAGTTACGACGGGGACCTCAGGGACCCGCTCTGGTGGCCTCAGGAAAGGCCAGTCCCCATGCGAGTTGCTAGGGGACCTCTCGGGATTCCTCTCCCGTCCATGCCGGGGCCTCAGTCCTTGTGTGGAGTCGGGGCCGGAACCTGAGGATTCCTCTCCAGTGTTGCCATGGATCTTGGGGTGCTTCTGAGTCTCTCCAGGGGAGTCAGGCCTCGTCTCCAGTGGGGGCATGCACGTGCGCTTTCCTCCCGAGCTGCAGCAGTAGTGTCACGCTTCCTGTCACGTGGATCAAGGGATCTGTGGCTTTCCCTCGAGGCTGTCCCTCGAGGCTTTCCCACGAGGCTTTCCCACAGGGCTGTGCCACGTGCCACCTTGGTGTGAGTCGATCCTCGGCGTGAAAGACGAGCCGGTGAAGGGAAAAGAGGTTCCTCTGGAATGGACTGAGACATCTGGGGGACTCTTGGAATGGTGGCACGACCCTGGAGTTCCTCTCGCCGTTCCTGTTGAGAGGGCCTCCTCTTGAGATGCGACGGGAACGCCGGGAACTCTTTCCCGACGAAGCAGGGAAAGGATCCCTCATCTCGAGCTACGAGGCGGAAACGGGGCTCCTCTGGATGTGGGCGGGACCCTCGTGATTCCTCTCGAGTGGAGACGGCTAGGTCGGGGAACTTCTTGATTTGCACCAAGGGTGTGAAGGACCCTTTCGAAGTTCCAGAGGTGAGGTGTGATCAGCCTCGAGACGCCTCAGCGGAAATGGGCCTCATCTCGCCTGGAGGGGAGAACCTCCTGGATTTTCTCCAGTTGCGGCAGGTCTTCTCGAGTTACGACGGGGACCTCAGGGACCCGCTCTGGTGGCCTCAGGAAAGGCCAGTCCCCATGCGAGTTGCTAGGGGACCTCTCGGGATTCCTCTCCCGTCCATGACGGGGCCTCAGTCCTTGTGTGGAGTCGGGGCCGGAACCTGAGGATTCCTCTCCAGTGTTGCCATGGATCTTGGGGTGCTTCTGAGTCTCCCCACGGGTGTCAGGCCTCGTCTCGAGTGGGGGCATGCACGTGCGCTTTCCTCCCGAGCTGCAGCAGTAGTGTCACGCTTCCTGTCACGTGGATCAAGGGATCTGTGGCTTTCCCTCGAGGCTGTCCCTCGAGGCTTTCCCACGAGGCTTTCCCACAGGGCTGTGCCACGTGCCACCTTGGTGTGAGTCGATCCTCGGCGTGAAAGACGAGCCGGTGAAGGGAAAAGAGGTTCCTCTGGAATGGACTGAGACATCTGGGGGACTCTTGGAATGGTGGCACGACCCTGGAGTTCCTCTCGCCGTTCCTGTTGAGAGGGCCTCCTCTTGAGATGCGACGGGAACGCCGGGAACTCTTTCCCGACGAAGCAGGGAAAGGATCCCTCATCTCGAGCTACGAGGCGGAAACGGGGCTCCTCTGGATGTGGGCGGGACCCTCGTGATTCCTCTCGAGTGGAGACGGCTAGGTCGGGGAACTTCTTGATTTGCACCAAGGGTGTGAAGGACCCTTTCGAAGTTCCAGAGGTGAGGTGTGATCAGCCTCGAGACGCCTCAGCGGAAATGGGCCTCATCTCGCCTGGAGGGGAGAACCTCCTGGATTTTCTCCAGTTGCGGCAGGTCTTCTCGAGTTACGACGGGGACCTCAGGGACCCGCTCTGGTGGCCTCAGGAAAGGCCAGTCCCCATGCGAGTTGCTAGGGGACCTCTCGGGATTCCTCTCCCGTCCATGCCGGGGCCTCAGTCCTTGTGTGGAGTCGGGGCCGGAACCTGAGGATTCCTCTCCAGTGTTGCCATGGATCTTGGGGTGCTTCTGAGTCTCTCCAGGGGAGTCAGGCCTCGTCTCCAGTGGGGGCATGCACGTGCGCTTTCCTCCCGAGCTGCAGCAGTAGTGTCACGCTTCCTGTCACGTGGATCAAGGGATCTGTGGCTTTCCCTCGAGGCTGTCCCTCGAGGCTTTCCCACGAGGCTTTCCCACAGGGCTGTGCCACGTGCCACCTTGGTGTGAGTCGATCCTCGGCGTGAAAGACGAGCCGGTGAAGGGAAAAGAGGTTCCTCTGGAATGGACTGAGACATCTGGGGGACTCTTGGAATGGTGGCACGACCCTGGAGTTCCTCTCGCCGTTCCTGTTGAGAGGGCCTCCTCTTGAGATGCGACGGGAACGCCGGGAACTCTTTCCCGACGAAGCAGGGAAAGGATCCCTCATCTCGAGCTACGAGGCGGAAACGGGGCTCCTCTGGATGTGGGCGGGACCCTCGTGATTCCTCTCGAGTGGAGACGGCTAGGTCGGGGAACTTCTTGATTTGCACCAAGGGTGTGAAGGACCCTTTCGAAGTTCCAGAGGTGAGGTGTGATCAGCCTCGAGACGCCTCAGCGGAAATGGGCCTCATCTCGCCTGGAGGGGAGAACCTCCTGGATTTTCTCCAGTTGCGGCAGGTCTTCTCGAGTTACGACGGGGACCTCAGGGACCCGCTCTGGTGGCCTCAGGAAAGGCCAGTCCCCATGCGAGTTGCTAGGGGACCTCTCGGGATTCCTCTCCCGTCCATGCCGGGGCCTCAGTCCTTGTGTGGAGTCGGGGCCGGAACCTGAGGATTCCTCTCCAGTGTTGCCATGGATCTTGGGGTGCTTCTGAGTCTCTCCAGGGGAGTCAGGCCTCGTCTCCAGTGGGGGCATGCACGTGCGCTTTCCTCCCGAGCTGCAGCAGTAGTGTCACGCTTCCTGTCACGTGGATCAAGGGATCTGTGGCTTTCCCTCGAGGCTGTCCCTCGAGGCTTTCCCACGAGGCTTTCCCACAGGGCTGTGCCACGTGCCACCTTGGTGTGAGTCGATCCTCGGCATGAAAGACGAGCCGGTGAAGGGAAAAGAGGTTCCTCTGGAATGGACTGAGACATCTGGGGGACTCTTGGAATGGTGGCACGACCCTGGAGTTCCTCTCGCCGTTCCTGTTGAGAGGGCCTCCTCTTGAGATGCGACGGGAACGCCGGGAACTCTTTCCCGACGAAGCAGGGAAAGGATCCCTCATCTCGAGCTACGAGGCGGAAACGGGGCTCCTCTGGATGTGGGCGGGACCCTCGTGATTCCTCTCGAGTGGAGACGGCTAGGTCGGGGAACTTCTTGATTTGCACCAAGGGTGTGAAGGACCCTTTCGAAGTTCCAGAGGTGAGGTGTGATCAGCCTCGAGACGCCTCAGCGGAAATGGGCCTCATCTCGCCTGGAGGGGAGAACCTCCTGGATTTTCTCCAGTTGCGGCAGGTCTTCTCGAGTTACGACGGGGACCTCAGGGACCCGCTCTGGTGGCCTCAGGAAAGGCCAGTCCCCATGCGAGTTGCTAGGGGACCTCTCGGGATTCCTCTCCCGTCCATGCCGGGGCCTCAGTCCTTGTGTGGAGTCGGGGCCGGAACCTGAGGATTCCTCTCCAGTGTTGCCATGGATCTTGGGGTGCTTCTGAGTCTCTCCAGGGGAGTCAGGCCTCGTCTCGAGTGGGGGCATGCACGTGCGCTTTCCTCCCGAGCTGCAGCAGTAGTGTCACGCTTCCTGTCACGTGGATCAAGGGATCTGTGGCTTTCCCTCGAGGCTGTCCCTCGAGGCTTTCCCACGAGGCTTTCCCACAGGGCTGTGCCACGTGCCACCTTGGTGTGAGTCGATCCTCGGCGTGAAAGACGAGCCGGTGAAGGGAAAAGAGGTTCCTCTGGAATGGACTGAGACATCTGGGGGACTCTTGGAATGGTGGCACGACCCTGGAGTTCCTCTCGCCGTTCCTGTTGAGAGGGCCTCCTCTTGAGATGCGACGGGAACGCCGGGAACTCTTTCCCGACGAAGCAGGGAAAGGATCCCTCATCTCGAGCTACGAGGCGGAAACGGGGCTCCTCTGGATGTGGGCGGGACCCTCGTGATTCCTCTCGAGTGGAGACGGCTAGGTCGGGGAACTTCTTGATTTGCACCAAGGGTGTGAAGGACCCTTTCGAAGTTCCAGAGGTGAGGTGTGATCAGCCTCGAGACGCCTCAGCGGAAATGGGCCTCATCTCGCCTGGAGGGGAGAACCTCCTGGATTTTCTCGAGTTGCGGCAGGTCTTCTCGAGTTACGACGGGGACCTCAGGGACCCGCTCTGGTGGCCTCAGGAAAGGCCAGTCCCCATGCGAGTTGCTAGGGGACCTCTCGGGATTCCTCTCCCGTCCATGCCGGGGCCTCAGTCCTTGTGTGGAGTCGGGGCCGGAACCTGAGGATTCCTCTCCAGTGTTGCCATGGATCTTGGGGTGCTTCTGAGTCTCTCCAGGGGAGTCAGGCCTCGTCTCGAGTGGGGGCATGCACGTGCGCTTTCCTCCCGAGCTGCAGCAGTAGTGTCACGCTTCCTGTCACGTGGATCAAGGGATCTGTGGCTTTCCCTCGAGGCTGTCCCTCGAGGCTTTCCCACGAGGCTTTCCCACAGGGCTGTGCCACGTGCCACCTTGGTGTGAGTCGATCCTCGGCATGAAAGACGAGCCGGTGAAGGGAAAAGAGGTTCCTCTGGAATGGACTGAGACATCTGGGGGACTCTTGGAATGGTGGCACGACCCTGGAGTTCCTCTCGCCGTTCCTGTTGAGAGGGCCTCCTCTTGAGATGCGACGGGAACGCCGGGAACTCTTTCCCGACGAAGCAGGGAAAGGATCCCTCATCTCGAGCTACGAGGCGGAAACGGGGCTCCTCTGGATGTGGGCGGGACCCTCGTGATTCCTCTCGAGTGGAGACGGCTAGGTCGGGGAACTTCTTGATTTGCACCAAGGGTGTGAAGGACCCTTTCGAAGTTCCAGAGGTGAGGTGTGATCAGACTCGAGACGCCTCAGCGGAAATGGGCCTCATCTCGCCTGGAGGGGAGAACCTCCTGGATTTTCTCCAGTTGCGGCAGGTCTTCTCGAGTTACGACGGGGACCTCAGGGACCCGCTCTGGTGGCCTCAGGAAAGGCCAGTCCCCATGCGAGTTGCTAGGGGACCTCTCGGGATTCCTCTCCCGTCCATGCCGGGGCCTCAGTCCTTGTGTGGAGTCGGGGCCGGAACCTGAGGATTCCTCTCCAGTGTTGCCATGGATCTTGGGGTGCTTCTGAGTCTCCCCAGGGGAGTCAGGCCTCGTCTCGAGTGGGGGCATGCACGTGCGCTTTCCTCCCGAGCTGCAGCAGTAGTGTCACGCTTCCTGTCACGTGGATCAAGGGATCTGTGGCTTTCCCTCGAGGCTGTCCCTCGAGGCTTTCCCACGAGGCTTTCCCACAGGGCTGTGCCACGTGCCACCTTGGTGTGAGTCGATCCTCGGCGTGAAAGACGAGCCGGTGAAGGGAAAAGAGGTTCCTCTGGAATGGACTGAGACATCTGGGGGACTCTTGGAATGGTGGCACGACCCTGGAGTTCCTCTCGCCGTTCCTGTTGAGAGGGCCTCCTCTTGAGATGCGACGGGAAGGCCGGGAACTCTTTCCCGACGAAGCAGGGAAAGGATCCCTCATCTCGAGCTACGAGGCGGAAACGGGGCTCCTCTGGATGTGGGCGGGACCCTCGTGATTCCTCTCGAGTGGAGACGGCTAGGTCGGGGAACTTCTTGATTTGCACCAAGGGTGTGAAGGACCCTTTCGAAGTTCCAGAGGTGAGGTGTGATCAGCCTCGAGACGCCTCAGCGGAAATGGGCCTCATCTCGCCTGGAGGGGAGAACCTCCTGGATTTTCTCGAGTTGCGGCAGGTCTTCTCGAGTTACGACGGGGACCTCAGGGACCCGCTCTGGTGGCCTCAGGAAAGGCCAGTCCCCATGCGAGTTGCTAGGGGACCTCTCGGGATTCCTCTCCCGTCCATGCCGGGGCCTCAGTCCTTGTGTGGAGTCGGGGCCGGAACGCCGGAACCTGAGGATTCCTCTCCAGTGTTGCCATGGATCTTGGGGTGCTTCTGAGTCTCCCCAGGGGAGTCAGGCCTCGTCTCGAGTGGGGGCATGCACGTGCGCTTTCCTCCCGAGCTGCAGCAGTAGTGTCACGCTTCCTGTCACGTGGATCAAGGGATCTGTGGCTTTCCCTCGAGGCTGTCCCTCGAGGCTTTCCCACGAGGCTTTCCCACAGGGCTGTGCCACGTGCCACCTTGGTGGGAGTCGATCCTCGGCGTGAAAGACGAGCCGGTGAAGGGAAAAGAGGTTCCTCTGGAATGGACTGAGACATCTGGGGGACTCTTGGAATGGTGGCACGACCCTGGAGTTCCTCTCGCCGTTCCTGTTGAGAGGGCCTCCTCTTGAGATGCGACGGGAACGCCGGGAACTCTTTCCCGACGAAGCAGGGAAAGGATCCCTCATCTCGAGCTACGAGGCGGAAACGGGGCTCCTCTGGATGTGGGCGGGACCCTCGTGATTCCTCTCGAGTGGAGACGGCTAGGTCGGGGAACTTCTTGATTTGCACCAAGGGTGTGAAGGACCCTTTCGAAGTTCCAGAGGTGAGGTGTGATCAGCCTCGAGACGCCTCAGCGGAAATGGGCCTCATCTCGCCTGGAGGGGAGAACCTCCTGGATTTTCTCGAGTTGCGGCAGGTCTTCTCGAGTTACGACGGGGACCTCAGGGACCCGCTCTGGTGGCCTCAGGAAAGGCCAGTCCCCATGCGAGTTGCTAGGGGACCTCTCGGGATTCCTCTCCCGTCCATGCCGTGGCCTCAGTCCTTGTGTGGAGTCGGGGCCGGAACCTGAGGATTCCTCTCCAGTGTTGCCATGGATCTTGGGGTGCTTCTGAGTCTCCCCAGGGGAGTCAGGCCTCGTCTCGAGTGGGGGCATGCACGTGCGCTTTCCTCCCGAGCTGCAGCAGTAGTGTCACGCTTCCTGTCACGTGGATCAAGGGATCTGTGGCTTTCCCTCGAAGCTGTCCCTCGAGGCTTTCCCACGAGGCTTTCCCACAGGGCTGTGCCACGTGCCACCTTGGTGTGAGTCGATCCTCGGCGTGAAAGACGAGCCGGTGAAGGGAAAAGAGGTTCCTCTGGAATGGACTGAGACATCTGGGGGACTCTTGGAATGGTGGCACGACCCTGGAGTTCCTCTCGCCGTTCCTGTTGAGAGGGCCTCCTCTTGAGATGCGACGGGAAGGCCGGGAACTCTTTCCCGACGAAGCAGGGAAAGGATCCCTCATCTCGAGCTACGAGGCGGAAACGGGGCTCCTCTGGATGTGGGCGGGACCCTCGTGATTCCTCTCGAGTGGAGACGGCTAGGTCGGGGAACTTCTTGATTTGCACCAAGGGTGTGAAGGACCCTTTCGAAGTTCCAGAGGTGAGGTGTGATCAGCCTCGAGACGCCTCAGCGGAAATGGGCCTCATCTCGCCTGGAGGGGAGAACCTCCTGGATTTTCTCGAGTTGCGGCAGGTCTTCTCGAGTTACGACGGGGACCTCAGGGACCCGCTCTGGTGGCCTCAGGAAAGGCCAGTCCCCATGCGAGTTGCTAGGGGACCTCTCGGGATTCCTCTCCCGTCCATGCCGGGGCCTCAGTCCTTGTGTGGAGTCGGGGCCGGAACCTGAGGATTCCTCTCCAGTGTTGCCATGGATCTTGGGGTGCTTCTGAGTCTCCCCAGGGGAGTCAGGCCTCGTCTCGAGTGGGGGCATGCACGTGCGCTTTCCTCCCGAGCTGCAGCAGTAGTGTCACGCTTCCTGTCACGTGGATCAAGGGATCTGTGGCTTTCCCTCGAGGCTGTCCCTCGAGGCTTTCCCACGAGGCTTTCCCACAGGGCTGTGCCACGTGCCACCTTGGTGGGAGTCGATCCTCGGCGTGAAAGACGAGCCGGTGAAGGGAAAAGAGGTTCCTCTGGAATGGACTGAGACATCTGGGGGACTCTTGGAATGGTGGCACGACCCTGGAGTTCCTCTCGCCGTTCCTGTTGAGAGGGCCTCCTCTTGAGATGCGACGGGAACGCCGGGAACTCTTTCCCGACGAAGCAGGGAAAGGATCCCTCATCTCGAGCTACGAGGCGGAAACGGGGCTCCTCTGGATGTGGGCGGGACCCTCGTGATTCCTCTCGAGTGGAGACGGCTAGGTCGGGGAACTTCTTGATTTGCACCAAGGGTGTGAAGGACCCTTTCGAAGTTCCAGAGGTGAGGTGTGATCAGCCTCGAGACGCCTCAGCGGAAATGGGCCTCATCTCGCCTGGAGGGGAGAACCTCCTGGATTTTCTCCAGTTGCGGCAGGTCTTCTCGAGTTACGACGGGGACCTCAGGGACCCGCTCTGGTGGCCTCAGGAAAGGCCAGTCCCCATGCGAGTTGCTAGGGGACCTCTCGGGATTCCTCTCCCGTCCATGCCGGGGCCTCAGTCCTTGTGTGGAGTCGGGGCCGGAACCTGAGGATTCCTCTCCAGTGTTGCCATGGATCTTGGGGTGCTTCTGAGTCTCCCCAGGGGAGTCAGGCCTCGTCTCGAGTGGGGGCATGCACGTGCGCTTTCCTCCCGAGCTGCAGCAGTAGTGTCACGCTTCCTGTCACGTGGATCAAGGGATCTGTGGCTTTCCCTCGAGGCTGTCCCTCGAGGCTTTCCCACGAGGCTTTCCCACAGGGCTGTGCCACGTGCCACCTTGGTGTGAGTCGATCCTCGGCGTGAAAGACGAGCCGGTGAAGGGAAAAGAGGTTCCTCTGGAATGGACTGAGACATCTGGGGGACTCTTGGAATGGTGGCACGACCCTGGAGTTCCTCTCGCCGTTCCTGTTGAGAGGGCCTCCTCTTGAGATGCGACGGGAACGCCGGGAACTCTTTCCCGACGAAGCAGGGAAAGGATCCCTCATCTCGAGCTACGAGGCGGAAACGGGGCTCCTCTGGATGTGGGCGGGACCCTCGTGATTCCTCTCGAGTGGAGACGGCTAGGTCGGGGAACTTCTTGATTTGCACCAAGGGTGTGAAGGACCCTTTCGAAGTTCCAGAGGTGAGGTGTGATCAGCCTCGAGACGCCTCAGCGGAAATGGGCCTCATCTCGCCTGGAGGGGAGAACCTCCTGGATTTTCTCGAGTTGCGGCAGGTCTTCTCGAGTTACGACGGGGACCTCAGGGACCCGCTCTGGTGGCCTCAGGAAAGGCCAGTCCCCATGCGAGTTGCTAGGGGACCTCTCGGGATTCCTCTCCCGTCCATGCCGGGGCCTCAGTCCTTGTGTGGAGTCGGGGCCGGAACCTGAGGATTCCTCTCCAGTGTTGCCATGGATCTGGGGTGCTTCTGAGTCTCCCCAGGGGAGTCAGGCCTCGTCTCGAGTGGGGGCATGCACGTGCGCTTTCCTCCCGAGCTGCAGCAGTAGTGTCACGCTTCCTGTCACGTGGATCAAGGGATCTGTGGCTTTCCCTCGAGGCTGTCCCTCGAGGCTTTCCCACGAGGCTTTCCCACAGGGCTGTGCCACGTGCCACCTTGGTGGGAGTCGATCCTCGGCGTGAAAGACGAGCCGGTGAAGGGAAAAGAGGTTCCTCTGGAATGGACTGAGACATCTGGGGGACTCTTGGAATGGTGGCACGACCCTGGAGTTCCTCTCGCCGTTCCTGTTGAGAGGGCCTCCTCTTGAGATGCGACGGGAACGCCGGGAACTCTTTCCCGACGAAGCAGGGAAAGGATCCCTCATCTCGAGCTACGAGGCGGAAACGGGGCTCCTCTGGATGTGGGCGGGACCCTCGTGATTCCTCTCGAGTGGAGACGGCTAGGTCGGGGAACTTCTTGATTTGCACCAAGGGTGTGAAGGACCCTTTCGAAGTTCCAGAGGTGAGGTGTGATCAGCCTCGAGACGCCTCAGCGGAAATGGGCCTCATCTCGCCTGGAGGGGAGAACCTCCTGGATTTTCTCGAGTTGCGGCAGGTCTTCTCGAGTTACGACGGGGACCTCAGGGACCCGCTCTGGTGGCCTCAGGAAAGGCCAGTCCCCATGCGAGTTGCTAGGGGACCTCTCGGGATTCCTCTCCCGTCCATGCTGGGGCCTCAGTCCTTGTGTGGAGTCGGGGCCGGAACCTGAGGATTCCTCTCCAGTGTTGCCATGGATCTTGGGGTGCTTCTGAGTCTCTCCAGGGGAGTCAGGCCTCGTCTCGAGTGGGGGCATGCACGTGCGCTTTCCTCCCGAGCTGCAGCAGTAGTGTCACGCTTCCTGTCACGTGGATCAAGGGATCTGTGGCTTTCCCTCGAAGCTGTCCCTCGAGGCTTTCCCACGAGGCTTTCCCACAGGGCTGTGCCACGTGCCACCTTGGTGTGAGTCGATCCTCGGCGTGAAAGACGAGCCGGTGAAGGGAAAAGAGGTTCCTCTGGAATGGACTGAGACATCTGGGGGACTCTTGGAATGGTGGCACGACCCTGGAGTTCCTCTCGCCGTTCCTGTTGAGAGGGCCTCCTCTTGAGATGCGACGGGAACGCCGGGAACTCTTTCCCGACGAAGCAGGGAAAGGATCCCTCATCTCGAGCTACGAGGCGGAAACGGGGCTCCTCTGGATGTGGGCGGGACCCTCGTGATTCCTCTCGAGTGGAGACGGCTAGGTCGGGGAACTTCTTGATTTGCACCAAGGGTGTGAAGGACCCTTTCGAAGTTCCAGAGGTGAGGTGTGATCAGCCTCGAGACGCCTCAGCGGAAATGGGCCTCATCTCGCCTGGAGGGGAGAACCTCCTGGATTTTCTCGAGTTGCGGCAGGTCTTCTCGAGTTACGACGGGGACCTCAGGGACCCGCTCTGGTGGCCTCAGGAAAGGCCAGTCCCCATGCAAGTTGCTAGGGGACCTCTCGGGATTCCTCTCCCGTCCATGCCGGGGCCTCAGTCCTTGTGTGGAGTCGGGGCCGGAACCTGAGGATTCCTCTCCAGTGTTGCCATGGATCTTGGGGTGCTTCTGAGTCTCCCCAGGGGAGTCAGGCCTCGTCTCGAGTGGGGGCATGCACGTGCGCTTTCCTCCCGAGCTGCAGCAGTAGTGTCACGCTTCCTGTCACGTGGATCAAGGGATCTGTGGCTTTCCCTCGAGGCTGTCCCTCGAGGCTTTCCCACGAGGCTTTCCCACAGGGCTGTGCCACGTGCCACCTTGGTGGGAGTCGATCCTCGGCGTGAAAGACGAGCCGGTGAAGGGAAAAGAGGTTCCTCTGGAATGGACTGAGACATCTGGGGGACTCTTGGAATGGTGGCACGACCCTGGAGTTCCTCTCGCCGTTCCTGTTGAGAGGGCCTCCTCTTGAGATGCGACGGGAACGCCGGGAACTCTTTCCCGACGAAGCAGGGAAAGGATCCCTCATCTCGAGCTACGAGGCGGAAACGGGGCTCCTCTGGATGTGGGCGGGACCCTCGTGATTCCTCTCGAGTGGAGACGGCTAGGTCGGGGAACTTCTTGATTTGCACCAAGGGTGTGAAGGACCCTTTCGAAGTTCCAGAGGTGAGGTGTGATCAGCCTCGAGACGCCTCAGCGGAAATGGGCCTCATCTCGCCTGGAGGGGAGAACCTCCTGGATTTTCTCGAGTTGCGGCAGGTCTTCTCGAGTTACGACGGGGACCTCAGGGACCCGCTCTGGTGGCCTCAGGAAAGGCCAGTCCCCATGCGAGTTGCTAGGGGACCTCTCGGGATTCCTCTCCCGTCCATGCCGTGGCCTCAGTCCTTGTGTGGAGTCGGGGCCGGAACCTGAGGATTCCTCTCCAGTGTTGCCATGGATCTTGGGGTGCTTCTGAGTCTCCCCAGGGGAGTCAGGCCTCGTCTCGAGTGGGGGCATGCACGTGCGCTTTCCTCCCGAGCTGCAGCAGTAGTGTCACGCTTCCTGTCACGTGGATCAAGGGATCTGTGGCTTTCTCTCGAAGCTGTCCCTCGAGGCTTTCCCACGAGGCTTTCCCACAGGGCTGTGCCACGTGGCACCTTGGTGGGAGTCGATCCTCGGCGTGAAAGACGAGCCGGTGAAGGGAAAAGAGGTTCCTCTGGAATGGACTGAGACATCTGGGGGACTCTTGGAATGGTGGCACGACCCTGGAGTTCCTCTCGCCGTTCCTGTTGAGAGGGCCTCCTCTTGAGATGCGACGGGAAGGCCGGGAACTCTTTCCCGACGAAGCAGGGAAAGGATCCCTCATCTCGAGCTACGAGGCGGAAACGGGGCTCCTCTGGATGTGGGCGGGACCCTCGTGATTCCTCTCGAGTGGAGACGGCTAGGTCGGGGAACTTCTTGATTTGCACCAAGGGTGTGAAGGACCCTTTCGAAGTTCCAGAGGTGAGGTGTGATCAGCCTCGAGACGCCTCAGCGGAAATGGGCCTCATCTCGCCTGGAGGGGAGAACCTCCTGGATTTTCTCGAGTTGCGGCAGGTCTTCTCGAGTTACGACGGGGACCTCAGGGACCCGCTCTGGTGGCCTCAGGAAAGGCCAGTCCCCATGCGAGTTGCTAGGGGACCTCTCGGGATTCCTCTCCCGTCCATGCCGGGGCCTCAGTCCTTGTGTGGAGTCGGGGCCGGAACCTGAGGATTCCTCTCCAGTGTTGCCATGGATCTTGGGGTGCTTCTGAGTCTCCCCAGGGGAGTCAGGCCTCGTCTCGAGTGGGGGCATGCACGTGCGCTTTCCTCCCGAGCTGCAGCAGTAGTGTCACGCTTCCTGTCACGTGGATCAAGGGATCTGTGGCTTTCCCTCGAGGCTGTCCCTCGAGGCTTTCCCACGAGGCTTTCCCACAGGGCTGTGCCACGTGCCACCTTGGTGGGAGTCGATCCTCGGCGTGAAAGACGAGCCGGTGAAGGGAAAAGAGGTTCCTCTGGAATGGACTGAGACATCTGGGGGACTCTTGGAATGGTGGCACGACCCTGGAGTTCCTCTCGCCGTTCCTGTTGAGAGGGCCTACTCTTGAGATGCGACGGGAAGGCCGGGAACTCTTTCCCGACGAAGCAGGGAAAGGATCCCTCATCTCGAGCTACGAGGCGGAAACGGGGCTCCTCTGGATGTGGGCGGGACCCTCGTGATTCCTCTCGAGTGGAGACGGCTAGGTCGGGGAACTTCTTGATTTGCACCAAGGGTGTGAAGGACCCTTTCGAAGTTCCAGAGGTGAGGTGTGATCAGCCTCGAGACGCCTCAGCGGAAATGGGCCTCATCTCGCCTGGAGGGGAGAACCTCCTGGATTTTCTCGAGTTGCGGCAGGTCTTCTCGAGTTACGACGGGGACCTCAGGGACCCGCTCTGGTGGCCTCAGGAAAGGCCAGTCCCCATGCGAGTTGCTAGGGGACCTCTCGGGATTCCTCTCCCGTCCATGCCGGGGCCTCAGTCCTTGTGTGGAGTCGGGGCCGGAACCTGAGGATTCCTCTCCAGTGTTGCCATGGATCTTGGGGTGCTTCTGAGTCTCCCCAGGGGAGTCAGGCCTCGTCTCGAGTGGGGGCATGCACGTGCTCTTTCCTCCCGAGCTGCAGCAGTAGTGTCACGCTTCCTGTCACGTGGATCAAGGGATCTGTGGCTTTCCCTCGAGGCTGTCCCTCGAGGCTTTCCCACGAGGCTTTCCCACAGGGCTGTGCCACGTGCCACCTTGGTGTGAGTCGATCCTCGGCGTGAAAGACGAGCCGGTGAAGGGAAAAGAGGTTCCTCTGGAATGGACTGAGACATCTGGGGGACTCTTGGAATGGTGGCACGACCCTGGAGTTCCTCTCGCCGTTCCTGTTGAGAGGGCCTCCTCTTGAGATGCGACGGGAACGCCGGGAACTCTTTCCCGACGAAGCAGGGAAAGGATCCCTCATCTCGAGCTACGAGGCGGAAACGGGGCTCCTCTGGATGTGGGCGGGACCCTCGTGATTCCTCTCGAGTGGAGACGGCTAGGTCGGGGAACTTCTTGATTTGCACCAAGGGTGTGAAGGACCCTTTCGAAGTTCCAGAGGTGAGGTGTGATCAGCCTCGAGACGCCTCAGCGGAAATGGGCCTCATCTCGCCTGGAGGGGAGAACCTCCTGGATTTTCTCGAGTTGCGGCAGGTCTTCTCGAGTTACGACGGGGACCTCAGGGACCCGCTCTGGTGGCCTCAGGAAAGGCCAGTCCCCATGCAAGTTGCTAGGGGACCTCTCGGGATTCCTCTCCCGTCCATGCCGGGGCCTCAGTCCTTGTGTGGAGTCGGGGCCGGAACCTGAGGATTCCTCTCCAGTGTTGCCATGGATCTTGGGGTGCTTCTGAGTCTCCCCAGGGGAGTCAGGCCTCTTCTCGAGTGGGGGCATGCACGTGCGCTTTCCTCCCGAGCTGCAGCAGTAGTGTCACGCTTCCTGTCACGTGGATCAAGGGATCTGTGGCTTTCCCTCGAGGCTGTCCCTCGAGGCTTTCCCACGAGGCTTTCCCACAGGGCTGTGCCACGTGCCACCTTGGTGGGAGTCGATCCTCGGCGTGAAAGACGAGCCGGTGAAGGGAAAAGAGGTTCCTCTGGAATGGACTGAGACATCTGGGGGACTCTTGGAATGGTGGCACGACCCTGGAGTTCCTCTCGCCGTTCCTGTTGAGAGGGCCTCCTCTTGAGATGCGACGGGAACGCCGGGAACTCTTTCCCGACGAAGCAGGGAAAGGATCCCTCATCTCGAGCTACGAGGCGGAAACGGGGCTCCTCTGGATGTGGGCGGGACCCTCGTGATTCCTCTCGAGTGGAGACGGGTATGTCGGGGAACTTCTTGGTTTGCACCATGGGTGTAAAGACCCTTTCGAAGTTCCAGAGGTGAGGTGTGATCAGCCTCGAGACGCCTCAGCGGAAATGGGCCTCATCTCGCCTGGAGGGGAGAACCTCCTGGATTTTCTCGAGTTGCGGCAGATCTTCTCGCGTTACGACGGGGACCTCAGGGACCCGCTCTGGTGGCCTCAGGAAAGGCCAGTCCCCATGCGAGTTGCTAGGGGACCTCTCGGGATTCCTCTCCCGTCTATGCCGGGGCCTCAGTCCTTGTGTGGAGTCGGGGCCGGAACCTGAGGATTCCTCTCCAGTGTTGCCATGGATCTTGGGGTGCATCTGAGTCTCCCCAGGGGAGTCAGGCCTCGTCTCGAGTGGGGGCATGCACGTGCTCTTTCCTCCCGAGCTGCAGCAGTAGTGTCACGCTTCCTGTCACGTGGATCAAGGGATCTGTGGCTTTCCCTCGAGGCTGTCCCTCGAGGCTTTCCCACGAGGCTTTCCCACAGGGCTGTGCCACGTGCCACCTTGGTGTGAGTCGATCCTCGGCGTGAAAGACGAGCCGGTGAAGGGAAAAGAGGTTCCTCTGGAATTGACTGAGACATCTGGGGGACTCTTGGAATGGTGGCACGACCCTGGAGTTCCTCTCGCCGTTCCTGTTGAGAGGGCCTCCTCTTGAGATGCGACGGGAACGCCGGGAACTCTTTCCCGACGAAGCAGGGAAAGGATCCCTCATCTCGAGCTACGAGGCGGAAACGAGGCTCCTCTGGATGTGGGCGGGACCCTCGTGATTCCTCTCGAGTGGAGACGGCTAGGTCGGCGAACTTCTTGATTTGCACCAAGGGTGTGAAGGACCCTTTCGAAGTTCCAGAGGTGAGGTGTGATCAGCCTCGAGACGCCTCAGCGGAAATGGGCCTCATCTCGCCTGGAGGGGAGAACCTCCTGGATTTTCTCGAGTTGCGGCAGGTCTTCTCGAGTTACGACGGGGACCTCAGGGACCCGCTCTGGTGGCCTCAGGAAAGGCCAGTCCCCATGCGAGTTGCTAGGGGACCTCTCGGGATTCCTCTCCCGTCCATGCCGGGGCCTCAGTCCTTGTGTGGAGTCGGGGCCGGAACCTGAGGATTCCTCTCCAGTGTTGCCATGGATCTTGGGGTGCTTCTGAGTCTCCCCAGGGGAGTCAGGCCTCGTCTCGAGTGGGGGCATGCACGTGCGGTTTCCTCCCGAGCTGCAGCAGTAGTGTCACGCTTCCTGTCACGTGGATCAAGGGATCTGTGGCTTTCCCTCGAGGCTGTCCCTCGAGGCTTTCCCACGAGGCTTTCCCACAGGGCTGTGCCACGTGCCACCTTGGTGGGAGTCGATCCTCGGCGTGAAAGACGAGCCGGTGAAGGGAAAAGAGGTTCCTCTGGAATGGACTGAGACATCTGGGGGACTCTTGGAATGGTGGCACGACCCTGGAGTTCCTCTCGCCGTTCCTGTTGAGAGGGCCTCCTCTTGAGATGCGACGGGAACGCCGGGAACTCTTTCCCGACGAAGCAGGGAAAGGATCCCTCATCTCGAGCTACGAGGCGGAAACGGGGCTCCTCTGGATGTGGGCGGGACCCTCGTGATTCCTCTCGAGTGGAGACGGGTATGTCGGGGAACTTCTTGATTTGCACCAAGGGTGTGAAGGACCCTTTCGAAGTTCCAGAGGTGAGGTGTGATCAGCCTCGAGACGCCTCAGCGGAAATGGGCCTCATCTCGCCTGGAGGGGAGAACCTCCTGGATTTTCTCGAGTTGCGGCAGGTCTTCTCGAGTTACGACGGGGACCTCAGGGACCCGCTCTGGTGGCCTCAGGAAAGGCCAGTCCCCATGCGAGTTGCTAGGGGACCTCTCGGGATTCCTCTCCCGTCAATGCCGGGGCCTCAGTCCTTGTGTGGAGTCGGGGCCGGAACCTGAGGATTCCTCTCCAGTGTTGCCATGGATCTTGGGGTGCTTCTGAGTCTCCCCAGGGGAGTCAGGCCTCGTCTCGAGTGGGGGCATGCACGTGCTCTTTCCTCCCGAGCTGCAGCAGTAGTGTCACGCTTCCTGTCACGTGGATCAAGGGATCTGTGGCTTTCCCTCGAGGCTGTCCCTCGAGGCTTTCCCACGAGGCTTTCCCACAGGGCTGTGCCACGTGCCACCTTGGTGTGAGTCGATCCTCGGCGTGAAAGACGAGCCGGTGAAGGGAAAAGAGGTTCCTCTGGAATGGACTGAGACATCTGGGGGACTCTTGGAATGGTGGCACGACCCTGGAGTTCCTCTCGCCGTTCCTGTTGAGAGGGCCTCCTCTTGAGATGCGACGGGAACGCCGGGAATTCTTTCCCGACGAAGCAGGGAAAGGATCCCTCATCTCGAGCTACGAGGCGGAAACGGGGCTCCTCTGGATGTGGGCGGGACCCTCGTGATTCCTCTCGAGTGGAGACGGCTAGGTCGGGGAACTTCTTGATTTGCACCAAGGGTGTGAAGGACCCTTTCGAAGTTCCAGAGGTGAGGTGTGATCAGCCTCGAGACGCCTCAGCGGAAATGGGCCTCATCTCGCCTGGAGGGGAGAACCTCCTGGATTTTCTCGAGTTGCGGCAGGTCTTCTCGAGTTACGACGGGGACCTCAGGGACCCGCTCTGGTGGCCTCAGGAAAGGCCAGTCCCCATGCAAGTTGCTAGGGGACCTCTCGGGATTCCTCTCCCGTCCATGCCGGGGCCTCAGTCCTTGTGTGGAGTCGGGGCCGGAACCTGAGGATTCCTCTCCAGTGTTGCCATGGATCTTGGGGTGCTTCTGAGTCTCCCCAGGGGAGTCAGGCCTCGTCTCGAGTGGGGGCATGCACGTGCGCTTTCCTCCCGAGCTGCAGCAGTAGTGTCACGCTTCCTGTCACGTGGATCAAGGGATCTGTGGCTTTCCCTCGAGGCTGTCCCTCGAGGCTTTCAAACGAGGCTTTCCCACAGGGCTGTGCCACGTGCCACCTTGGTGTGAGTCGATCCTCGGCGTGAAAGGCGAGCCGGTGAAGGGAAAAGAGGTTCCTCTGGAATGGACTGAGACATCTGGGGGACTCTTGGAATGGTGGCACGACCCTGGAGTTCCTCTCGCCGTTCCTGTTGAGAGGGCCTCCTCTTGAGATGCGACGGGAACGCCGGGAACTCTTTCCCGACGAAGCAGGGAAAGGATCCCTCATCTCGAGCTACGAGGCGGAAACGGGGCTCCTCTGGATGTGGGCGGGACCCTCGTGATTCCTCTCGAGTGGAGACGGGTATGTCGGGGAACTTCTTGGTTTGCACCATGGGTGTAAAGACCCTTTCGAAGTTCCAGAGGTGAGGTGTGATCAGCCTCGAGACGCCTCAGCGGAAATGGGCCTCATCTCGCCTGGAGGGGAGAACCTCCTGGATTTTCTCGAGTTGCGGCAGATCTTCTCGCGTTACGACGGGGACCTCAGGGACCCGCTCTGGTGGCCTCAGGAAAGGCCAGTCCCCATGCGAGTTGCTAGGGGACCTCTCGGGATTCCTCTCCCGTCCATGCCGGGGCCTCAGTCCTTGTGTGGAGTCGGGGCCGGAACCTGAGGATTCCTCTCCAGTGTTGCCATGGATCTTGGGGTGCTTCTGAGTCTCCCCAGGGGAGTCAGGCCTCGTCTCGAGTGGGGGCATGCACGTGCGCTTTCCTCCCGAGCTGCAGCAGTAGTGTCACGCTTCCTGTCACGTGGATCAAGGGATCTGTGGCTTTCCCTCGAGGCTGTCCCTCGAGGCTTTCCCACGAGGCTTTCCCACAGGGCTGTGCCACGTGCCACCTTGGTGTGAGTCGATCCTCGGCGTGAAAGACGAGCCGGTGAAGGGAAAAGAGGTTCCTCTGGAATGGACTGAGACATCTGGGGGACTCTTGGAATGGTGGCACGACCCTGGAGTTCCTCTCGCCGTTCCTGTTGAGAGGGCCTCCTCTTGAGATGCGACGGGAACGCCGGGAACTCTTTCCCGACGAAGCAGGGAAAGGATCCCTCATCTCGAGCTACGAGGCGGAAACGGGGCTCCTCTGGTTGTGGGCGGGACCCTCGTCATTCCTCTCGAGTGGAGACGGCTAGGTCGGGGAACTTCTTGATTTGCACCAAGGGTGTGAAGGACCCTTTCGAAGTTCCAGAGGTGAGGTGTGATCAGCCTCGAGACGCCTCAGCGGAAATGGGCCTCATCTCGCCTGGAGGGGAGAACCTCCTGGATTTTCTCGAGTTGCGGCAGGTCTTCTCGAGTTACGACGGGGACCTCAGGGACCCGCTCTGGTGGCCTCAGGAAAGGCCAGTCCCCATGCGAGTTGCTTGGGGACCTCTCGGGATTCCTCTCCCGTCCATGCCGGGGCCTCAGTCCTTGTGTGGAGTCGGGGCCGGAACCTGAGGATTCCTCTCCAGTGTTGCCATGGATCTTGGGGTGCTTCTGAGTCTCCCCAGGGGAGTCAGGCCTCGTCTCGAGTGGGGGCATGCACGTGCGCTTTCCTCCCGAGCTGCAGCAGTAGTGTCACGCTTCCTGTCACGTGGATCAAGGGATCTGTGGCTTTCCCTCGAGGCTGTCCCTCGAGGCTTTCCCATGAGGCTTTCCCACAGGGCTGTGCCACGTGCCACCTTGGTGTGAGTCGATCCTCGGCGTGAAAGACGAGCCGGTGAAGGGAAAAGAGGTTCCTCTGGAATGGACTGAGACATCTGGGGGACTCTTGGAATGGTGGCACGACCCTGGAGTTCCTCTCGCCGTTCCCGTTGAGAGGGCCTCCTCTTGAGATGCGACGGGAACGCCGGGAACTCTTTCCCGACGAAGCAGGGAAAGGATCCCTCATCTCGAGCTACGAGGCGGAAACGGGGCTCCTCTGGTTGTGGGCGGGACCCTCGTCATTCCTCTCGAGTGGAGACGGCTAGGTCGGGGAACTTCTTGATTTGCACCAAGGGTGTGAAGGACCCTTTCGAAGTTCCAGAGGTGAGGTGTGATCAGCCTCGAGACGCCTCAGCGGAAATGGGCCTCATCTCGCCTGGAGGGGAGAACCTCCTGGATTTTCTCGAGTTGCGGCAGGTCTTCTCGAGTTACGGCGGGGACCTCAGGGACCCGCTCTGGTGGCCTCAGGAAAGGCCAGTCCCCATGCGAGTTGCTAGGGGACCTCTCGGGATTCCTCTCCCGTCCATGCCGGGGCCTCAGTCCTTGTGTGGAGTCGGGGCCGGAACCTGAGGATTCCTCTCCAGTGTTGCCATGGATCTTGGGGTGCTTCTGAGTCTCCCCAGGGGAGTCAGGCCTCGTCTCGAGTGGGGGCATGCACGTGCGCTTTCCTCCCGAGCTGCAGCAGTAGTGTCACGCTTCCTGTCACGTGGATCAAGGGATCTGTGGCTTTCCCTCGAAGCTGTCCCTCGAGGCTTTCCCACGAGGCTTTCCCACAGGGCTGTGCCACGTGCCACCTTGGTGTGAGTCGATCCTCGGCGTGAAAGACGAGCCGGTGAAGGGAAAAGAGGTTCCTCTGGAATGGACTGAGACATCTGGGGGACTCTTGGTATGGTGGCACGACCCTGGAGTTCCTCTCGCCGTTCCTGTTGAGAGGGCCTCCTCTTGAGATGCGACGGGAACGCCGGGAACTCTTTCCCGACGAAGCAGGGAAAGGATCCCTCATCTCGAGCTACGAGGCGGAAACGGGGCTCCTCTGGATGTGGGCGGGACCCTCGTGATTCCTCTCGAGTGGAGACGGCTAGGTCGGGGAACTTCTTGATTTGCACCAAGGGTGTGAAGGACCCTTTCGAAGTTCCAGAGGTGAGGTGTGATCAGCCTCGAGACGCCTCAGCGGAAATGGGCCTCATCTCGCCTGGAGGGGAGAACCTCCTGGATTTTCTCGAGTTGCGGCAGGTCTTCTCGAGTTACGACGGGGACCTCAGGGACCCGCTCTGGTGGCCTCAGGAAAGGCCAGTCCCCATGCGAGTTGCTAGGGGACCTCTCGGGATTCCTCTCCCGTCCATGCCGGGGCCTCAGTCCTTGTGTGGAGTCGGGGCCGGAACCTGAGGATTCCTCTCCAGTGTTGCCATGGATCTTGGGGTGCTTCTGAGTCTCTCCAGGGGAGTCAGGCCTCGTCTCGAGTGGGGGCATGCACGTGCGCTTTCCTCCCGAGCTGCAGCAGTAGTGTCACGCTTCCTGTCACGTGGATCAAGGGATCTGTGGCTTTCCCTCGAGGCTGTCCCTCGAGGCTTTCCCACGAGGCTTTCCCACAGGGCTGTGCCACGTGCCACCTTGGTGGGAGTCGATCCTCGGCGTGAAAGACGAGCCGGTGAAGGGAAAAGAGGTTCCTCTGGAATGGACTGAGACATCTGGGGGACTCTTGGAATGGTGGCACGACCCTGGAGTTCCTCTCGCCGTTCCTGTTGAGAGGGCCTCCTCTTGAGATGCGACGGGAACGCCGGGAACTCTTTCCCGACGAAGCAGGGAAAGGATCCCTCATCTCGAGCTACGAGGCGGAAACGGGGCTCCTCTGGATGTGGGCGGGACCCTCGTGATTCCTCTCGAGTGGAGACGGCTAGGTCGGGGAACTTCTTGATTTGCACCAAGGGTGTGAAGGACCCTTTCGAAGTTCCAGAGGTGAGGTGTGATCAGCCTCGAGACGCCTCAGCGGAAATGGGCCTCATCTCGCCTGGAGGGGAGAACCTCCTGGATTTTCTCCAGTTGCGGCAGGTCTTCTCGAGTTACGACGGGGACCTCAGGGACCCGCTCTGGTGGCCTCAGGAAAGGCCAGTCCCCATGGGAGTTGCTAGGGGACCTCTCGGGATTCCTCTCCCGTCCATGCCGGGGCCTCAGTCCTTGTGTGGAGTCGGGGCCGGAACCTGAGGATTCCTCTCCAGTGTTGCCATGGATCTTGGGGTGCTTCTGAGTCTCCCTACGGGTGTCAGGCCTCGTCTCGAGTGGGGGCATGCACGTGCGCTTTCCTCCCGAGCTGCAGCAGTAGTGTCACGCTTCCTGTCACGTGGATCAAGGGATCTGTGGCTTTCCCTCGAGGCTGTCCCTCGAGGCTTTCCCACGAGGCTTTCCCACAGGGCTGTGCCACGTGCCACCTTGGTGTGAGTCGATCCTCGGCGTGAAAGACGAGCCGGTGAAGGGAAAAGAGGTTCCTCTGGAATGGACTGAGACATCTGGGGGACTCTTGGAATGGTGGCACGACCCTGGAGTTCCTCTCGCCGTTCCTGTTGAGAGGGCCTCCTCTTGAGATGCGACGGGAACGCCGGGAACTCTTTCCCGACGAAGCAGGGAAAGGATCCCTCATCTCGAGCTACGAGGCGGAAACGGGGCTCCTCTGGATGTGGGCGGGACCCTCGTGATTCCTCTCGAGTGGAGACGGCTAGGTCGGGGAACTTCTTGATTTGCACCAAGGGTGTGAAGGACCCTTTCAAAGTTCCAGAGGTGAGGTGTGATCAGCCTCGTGACGCCTCAGCGGAAATGGGCCTCATCTCGCCTGGAGGGGAGAACCTCCTGGATTTTCTCGAGTTGCGGCAGGTCTTCTCGAGTTACGACGGGGACCTCAGGGACCCGCTCTGGTGGCCACAGGAAAGGCCAGTCCCCATGCGAGTTGCTAGGGGACCTCTCGGGATTCCTCTCCCGTCCATGCCGGGGCCTCAGTCCTTGTGTGGAGTCGGGGCCGGAACCTGAGGATTCCTCTCCAGTGTTGCCATGGATCTTGGGGTGCTTCTGAGTCTCCCCAGGGGAGTCAGGCCTCGTCTCGAGTGGGGGCATGCACGTGCGGTTTCCTCCCGTGCTGCAGCAGTAGTGTCACGCTTCCTGTCACGTGGATCAAGGGATCTGTGGCTTTCCCTCGAGGCTGTCCCTCGAGGCTTTCCCACGAGGCTTTCCCACAGGGCTGTGCCACGTGCCAGCTTGGTGGGAGTCGATCCTCGGCGTGAAAGACGAGCCGGTGAAGGGAAAAGAGGTTCCTCTGGAATGGACTGAGACATCTGGGGGACTCTTGGAATGGTGGCACGACCCTGGAGTTCCTCTCGCCGTTCCTGTTGAGAGGGCCTCCTCTTGAGATGCGACGGGAACGCCGGGAACTCTTTCCCGACGAAGCAGGGAAAGGATCCCTCATCTCGAGCTACGAGGCGGAAACGGGGCTCCTCTGGATGTGGGCGGGACCCTCGTGATTCCTCTCGAGTGGAGACGGGTATGTCGGGGAACTTCTTGATTTGCACCAAGGGTGTTAAGGACCCTTTCGAAGTTCCAGAGGTGAGGTGTGATCAGCCTCTAGACGCCTCAGCGGAAATGGGCCTCATCTCGCCTGGAGGGGAGAACCTCCTGGATTTTCTCGAGTTGCGGCAGGTCTTCTCGAGTTACGACGGGGACCTCAGGGACCCGCTCTGGTGGCCTCAGGAAAGGCCAGTCCCCATGCGAGTTGCTAGGGGACCTCTCGGGATTCCTCTCCCGTCCATGCCGGGGCCTCAGTCCTTGTGTGGAGTCGGGGCCGGAACCTGAGGATTCCTCTCCAGTGTTGCCATGAATCTTGGGGTGTTTCTGAGTCTCCCCAGGGGAGTCAGGCCTCGTCTCGAGTGGGGGCATGCACGTGCGCTTTCCTCCCGAGCTGCAGCAGTAGTGTCACGCTTCCTGTCACGTGGATCAAGGGATCTGTGGCTTTCCCTCGAGGCTGTCCCTCGAGGCTTTCCCACGAGGCTTTCCCACAGGGCTGTGCCACGTGCCACCTTGGTGTGAGTCGATCCTCGGCGTGAAAGACGAGCCGGTGAAGGGAAAAGAGGTTCCTCTGGAATTGACTGAGACATCTGGGGGACTCTTGGAATGGTGGCACGACCCTGGAGTTCCTCTCGCCGTTCCTGTTGAGAGGGCCTCCTCTTGAGATGCGACGGGAACGCCGGGAACTCTTTCCCGACGAAGCAGGGGAAGGATCCCTCATCTCGAGCTACGAGGCGGAAACGGGGCTCCTCTGGATGTGGGCGGGACCCTCGTGATTCCTCTCGAGTGGAGACGGCTAGGTCGGGGAACTTCTTGATTTGCACCAAGGGTGTGAAGGACCCTTTCGAAGTTCCAGAGGTGAGGTGTGATCAGCCTCGAGACGCCTCAGCGGAAATGGGCCTCATCTCGCCTGGAGGGGAGAACCTCCTGGATTTTCTCCAGTTGCGGCAGGTCTTCTCGAGTTACGACGGGGACCTCAGGGACCCGCTCTGGTGGCCTCAGGAAAGGCCAGTCCCCATGCAAGTTGCTAGGTGACCTCTCGGGATTCCTCTCCCGTCCATGCCGGGGCCTCAGTCCTTGTGTGGAGTCGGGGCCGGAACCTGAGGATTCCTCTCCAGTGTTGCCATGGATCTTGGGGTGCTTCTGAGTCTCCCCAGGGGAGTCAGGCCTCGTCTCGAGTGGGGGCATGCACGTGCGCTTTCCTCCCAAGCTCCAGCAGTAGTGTCACGCTTCCTGTCACGTGGATCAAGGGATCTGTGGCTTTCCCTCGAGGCTGTCCCTCGAGGCTTTCCCACGAGGCTTTCCCACAGGGCTGTGCCACGTGCCACCTTGGTGGGAGTCGATCCTCGGCGTGAAAGACGAGCCGGTGAAGGGAAAAGAGGTTCCTCTGGAATGGACTGAGACATCTGGGGGACTCTTGGAATGGTGGCACGACCCTGGAGTTCCTCTCGCCGTTCCTGTTGAGAGGGCCTCCTCTTGAGATGCGACGGGAACGCCGGGAACTCTTTCCCGACGAAGCAGGGAAAGGATCCCTCATCTCGAGCTACGAGGCGGAAACGGGGCTCCTCTGGATGTGGGCGGGACCCTCGTGATTCCTCTCGAGTGGAGACGGGTATGTCGGGGAACTTCTTGGTTTGCACCATGGGTGTAAAGACCCTTTCGAAGTTCCAGAGGTGAGGTGTGATCAGCCTCGAGACGCCTCAGCGGAAATGGGCCTCATCTCGCCTGGAGGGGAGAACCTCCTGGATTTTCTCGAGTTGCGGCAGGTCTTCTCGAGTTACGACGGGGACCTCAGGGACCCGCTCTGGTGGCCTCAGGAAAGGCCAGTCCCCATGCGAGTTGCTAGGGGACCTCTCGGGATTCCTCTCCCGTCCATGCCGGGGCCTCAGTCCTTGTGTGGAGTCGGGGCCGGAACCTGAGGATTCCTCTCCAGTGTTGCCATGGATCTTGGGGTGCTTCTGAGTCTCCCCAGGGGAGTCAGGCCTCGTCTCGAGTGGGGGCATGCACGTGTGCTTTCCTCCCGAGCTGCAGCAGTAGTGTCACGCTTCCTGTCACGTGGATCAAGGGATCTGTGGCTTTCCCTCGAGGCTGTCCCTCGAGGCTTTCCCACGAGGCTTTCCCACAGGGCTGTGCCACGTGCCACCTTGGTGTGAGTCGATCCTCGGCGTGAAAGACGAGCCGGTGAAGGGAATAGAGGTTCCTCTGGAATGGACTGAGACATCTGGGGGACTCTTGGAATGGTGGCACGACCCTGGAGTTCCTCTCGCCGTTCCTGTTGAGAGGGCCTCCTCTTGAGATGCGACGGGAACGCCGGGAACTCTTTCCCGACGAAGCAGGGAAAGGATCCCTCATCTCGAGCTACGAGGCGGAAACGGGGCTCCTCTGGATGTGGGCGGGACCCTCGTGATTCCTCTCGAGTGGAGACGGCTAGGTCGGGGAACTTCTTGATTTGCACCAAGGGTGTGAAGGACCCTTTCGAAGTTCCAGAGGTGAGGTGTGATCAGCCTCGAGACGCCTCAGCGGAAATGGGCCTCATCTCGCCTGGAGGGGAGAACCTCCTGGATTTTCTCGAGTTGCGGCAGGTCTTCTCGAGTTACGACGGGGACCTCAGGGACCCGCTCTGGTGGCCACAGGAAAGGCCAGTCCCCATGCGAGTTGCTAGGGGACCTCTCGGGATTCCTCTCCCGTCCATGCCGGGGCCTCAGTCCTTGTGTGGAGTCGGGGCCGGAACCTGAGGATTCCTCTCCAGTGTTGCCATGGATCTTGGGGTGCTTCTGAGTCTCCCCAGGGGAGTCAGGCCTCGTCTCGAGTGGGGGCATGCACGTGCGGTTTCCTCCCGAGCTGCAGCAGTAGTGTCACGCTTCCTGTCACGTGGATCAAGGGATCTGTGGCTTTCCCTCGAGGCTGTCCCTCGAGGCTTTCCCACGAGGCTTTCCCACAGGGCTGTGCCACGTGCCACCTTGGTGGGAGTCGATCCTCGGCGTGAAAGACGAGCCGGTGAAGGGAAAAGAGGTTCCTCTGGAATGGACTGAGACATCTGGGGGACTCTTGGAATGGTGGCACGACCCTGGAGTTCCTCTCGCCGTTCCTGTTGAGAGGGCCTCCTCTTGAGATGCGACGGGAACGCCGGGAACTCTTTCCCGACGAAGCAGGGAAAGGATCCCTCATCTCGAGCTACGAGGCGGAAACGGGGCTCCTCTGGATGTGGGCGGGACCCTCGTGATTCCTCTCGAGTGGAGACGGGTATGTCGGGGAACTTCTTGATTTGCACCAAGGGTGTGAAGGACCCTTTCGAAGTTCCAGAGGTGAGGTGTGATCAGCCTCGAGACGCCTCAGCGGAAATGGGCCTCATCTCGCCTGGAGGGGAGAACCTCCTGGATTTTCTCGAGTTGCGGCAGGTCTTCTCGAGTTACGACGGGGACCTCAGGGACCCGCTCTGGTGGCCTCAGGAAAGGCCAGTCCCCATGCGAGTTGCTAGGGGACCTCTCGGGATTCCTCTCCCGTCCATGCCGGGGCCTCAGTCCTTGTGTGGAGTCGGGGCCGGAACCTGAGGATTCCTCTCCAGTGTTGCCATGGATCTTGGGGTGCTTCTGAGTCTCCCCAGGGGAGTCAGGCCTCGTCTCGAGTGGGGGCATGCACGTGCTCTTTCCTCCCGAGCTGCAGCAGTAGTGTCACGCTTCCTGTCACGTGGATCAAGGGATCTGTGGCTTTCCCTCGAGGCTGTCCCTCGAGGCTTTCCCACGAGGCTTTCCCACAGGGCTGTGCCACGTGCCACCTTGGTGTGAGTCGATCCTCGGCGTGAAAGACGAGCCGGTGAAGGGAAAAGAGGTTCCTCTGGAATTGACTGAGACATCTGGGGGACTCTTGGAATGGTGGCACGACCCTGGAGTTCCTCTCGCCGTTCCTGTTGAGAGGGCCTCCTCTTGAGATGCGACGGGAACGCCGGGAACTCTTTCCCGACGAAGCAGGGAAAGGATCCCTCATCTCGAGCTACGAGGCGGAAACGGGGCTCCTCTGGATGTGGGCGGGACCCTCGTGATTCCTCTCGAGTGGAGACGGCTAGGTCGGGGAACTTCTTGATTTGCACCAAGGGTGTGAAGGACCCTTTCGAAGTTCCAGAGGTGAGGTGTGATCAGCCTCGAGACGCCTCAGCGGAAATGGGCCTCATCTCGCCTGGAGGGGAGAACCTCCTGGATTTTCTCGAGTTGCGGCAGGTCTTCTCGAGTTACGACGGGGACCACAGGGACCCGCTCTGGTGGCCTCAGGAAAGGCCAGTCCCCATGAAAGTTGCTAGGGGACCTCTCGGGATTCCTCTCCCGTCCATGCCGGGGCCTCAGTCCTTGTGTGGAGTCGGGGCCGGAACCTGAGGATTCCTCGCCAGTGTTGCCATGGATCTTGGGGTGCTTCTGAGTCTCCCCAGGGGAGTCAGGCCTCGTCTCGAGTGGGGGCATGCACGTGCGCTTTCCTCCCGAGCTGCAGCAGTAGTGTCACGCTTCCTGTCACGTGGATCAAGGGATCTGTGGCTTTCCCTCGAGGCTGTCCCTCGAGGCTTTCAAACGAGGCTTTCCCACAGGGCTGTGCCACGTGCCACCTTGGTGTGAGTCGATCCTCGGCGTGAAAGGCGAGCCGGTGAAGGGAAAAGAGGTTCCTCTGGAATGGACTGAGACATCTGGGGGACTCTTGGAATGGTGGCACGACCCTGGAGTTCCTCTCGCCGTTCCTGTTGAGAGGGCCTCCTCTTCACATGCGACGGGAACGCCGGGAACTCTTTCCCGACGAAGCAGGGAAAGGATCCCTCATCTCGAGCTACGAGGCGGAAACGGGGCTCCTCTGGATGTGGGCGGGACCCTCGTGATTCCTCTCGAGTGGAGACGGGTATGTCGGGGAACTTCTTGGTTTGCACCATGGGTGTAAAGACCCTTTCGAAGTTCCAGAGGTGAGGTGTGATCAGCCTCGAGACGCCTCAGCGGAAATGGGCCTCATCTCGCCTGGAGGGGAGAACCTCCTGGATTTTCTCGAGTTGCGGCAGATCTTCTCGCGTTACGACGGGGACCTCAGGGACCCGCTCTGGTGGCCTCAGGAAAGGCCAGTCCCCATGCGAGTTGCTAGGGGACCTCTCGGGATTCCTCTCCCGTCCATGCCGGGGCCTCAGTCCTTGTGTGGAGTCGGGGCCGGAACCTGAGGATTCCTCTCCAGTGTTGCCATGGATCTTGGGGTGCTTCTGAGTCTCCCCAGGGGAGTCAGGCCTCGTCTCGAGTGGGGGCATGCACGTGCGCTTTCCTCCCGAGCTGCAGCAGTAGTGTCACGCTTCCTGTCACGTTGATCAAGGGATCTGTGGCTTTCCCTCGAGGCTGTCCCTCGAGGCTTTCCCACGAGGCTTTCCCACAGGGCTGTGCCACGTGCCACCTTGGTGGGAGTCGATCCTCGGCGTGAAAGACGAGCCGGTGAAGGGAAAAGAGGTTCCTCTGGAATGGACTGAGACATCTGGGGGACTCTTGGAATGGTGGCACGACCCTGGAGTTCCTCTCGCCGTTCCTGTTGAGAGGGCCTCCTCTTGAGATGCGACGGGAACGCCGGGAACTCTTTCCCGACGAAGCAGGGAAAGGATCCCTCATCTCGAGCTACGAGGCGGAAACGGGGCTCCTCTGGATGTGGGCGGGACACTCGTGATTCCTCTCGAGTGGAGACGGCTAGGTCGGGGAACTTCTTGATTTGCACCAAGGGTGTGAAGGACCCTTTCGAAGTTCCAGAGGTGAGGTGTTATCAGCCTCGAGACGCCTCAGCGGAAATGGGCCTCATCTCGCCTGGAGGGGAGAACCTCCTGGATTTTCTCGAGTTGCGGTAGGTCTTCTCGAGTTACGGCGGGGACCTCAGGGACCCGCTCTGGTGGCCTCAGGAAAGGCCAGTGCCCGTGCGAGTTGCTAGGGGACCTCTCGGGATTCCTCTCCCGTCCATGCCGGGGCCTCAGTCCTTGTGTGGAGTCGGGGCCGGAACCTGAGGATTCCTCTCCAGTGTTGCCATGGATCTTGGGGTGCTTCTGAGTCTCCCCAGGGGAGTCAGGCCTCGTCTCGAGTGGGGGCATGCACGTGCGCTTTCCTCCCGAGCTGCAGCAGTAGTGTCACGCTTCCTGTCACGTGGATCAAGGGATCTGTGGCTTTCCCTCGAGGCTGTCCCTCGAGGCTTTCCCACGAGGCTTTCCCACAGGGCTGTGCCACGTGCCACCTTGGTGTGAGTCGATCCTCGGCGTGAAAGACGAGCCGGTGAAGGGAAAAGAGGTTCCTCTGGAATGGACTGAGACATCTGGGGGACTCTTGGAATGGTGGCACGACCCTGGAGTTCCTCTCGCCGTTCCTGTTGAGAGGGCCTCCTCTTGAGATGCGACGGGAACGCCGGGAACTCTTTCCCGACGAAGCAGGGAAAGGATCCCTCATCTCGAGCTACGAGGCGGAAACGGGGCTCCTCTGGTTGTGGGCGGGACCCTCGTCATTCCTCTCGAGTGGAGACGGCTAGGTCGGGGAACTTCTTGATTTGCACCAAGGGTGTGAAGGACCCTTTCGAAGTTCCAGAGGTGAGGTGTGATCAGCCTCGAGACGCCTCAGCGGAAATGGGCCTCATCTCGCCTGGAGGGGAGAACCTCCTGGATTTTCTCGAGTTGCGGCAGGTCTTCTCGAGTTACGACGGGGACCTCAGGGACCCGCTCTGGTGGCCTCAGGAAAGGCCAGTCCCCATGCGAGTTGCTTGGGGACCTCTCGGGATTCCTCTCCCGTCCATGCCGGGGCCTCAGTCCTTGTGTGGAGTCGGGGCCGGAACCTGAGGATTCCTCTCCAGTGTTGCCATGGATCTTGGGGTGCTTCTGAGTCTCCCCAGGGGAGTCAGGCCTCGTCTCGAGTGGGGGCATGCACGTGCGCTTTCCTCCCGAGCTGCAGCAGTAGTGTCACGCTTCCTGTCACGTGGATCAAGGGATCTGTGGCTTTCCCTCGAGGCTGTCCCTCGAGGCTTTCCCACGAGGCTTTCCCACAGTTCTGTGCCACGTGCCACCTTGGTGTGAGTCGATCCTCGGCGTGAAAGACGAGCCGGTGAATGGAAAAGAGGTTCCTCTGGAATGGACTGAGACATCTGGGGGACTCTTGGAATGGTGGCACGACCCTGGAGTTCCTCTCGCCGTTCCTGTTGAGAGGGCCTCCTCTTGAGATGCGACGGGAACGCCGGGAACTCTTTCCCGACGAAGCAGGGAAAGGATCCCTCATCTCGAGCTACGAGGCGGAAACGGGGCTCCTCTGGATGTGGGCGGGACCCTCGTGATTCCTCTCGAGTGGAGACGGGTATGTCGGGGAACTTCTTGGTTTGCACCATGGGTGTAAAGACCCTTTCGAAGTTCCAGAGGTGAGGTGTGATCAGCCTCGAGACGCCTCAGCGGAAATGGGCCTCATCTCGCCTGGAGGGGAGAACCTCCTGGATTTTCTCGAGTTGCGGCAGGTCTTCTCGAGTTACGACGGGGACCTCAGGGACCCGCTCTGGTGGCCTCAGGAAAGGCCAGTCCCCATGCGAGTTGCTAGGGGACCTCTCGGGATTCCTCTCCCGTCCATGCCGGGGCCTCAGTCCTTGTGTGGAGTCGGGGCCGGAACCTGAGGATTCCTCTCCAGTGTTGCCATGGATCTTGGGGTGCTTCTGAGTCTCCCCAGGGGAGTCAGGCCTCGTCTCGAGTGGGGGCATGCACGTGCGCTTTCCTCCCGAGCTGCAGCAGTAGTGTCACGCTTCCTGTCACGTGGATCAAGGGATCTGTGGCTTTCCCTCGAGGCTGTCCCTCGAGGCTTTCCCACGAGGCTTTCCCACAGGGCTGTGCCACGTGCCACCTTGGTGTGAGTCGATCCTCGGCGTGAAAGACGAGCCGGTGAAGGGAAAAGAGTTTCCTCTGGAATGGACTGAGACATCTGGGGGACTCTTGGAATGGTGGCACGACCCTGGAGTTCCTCTCGCCGTTCCTGTTGAGAGGGCCTCCTCTTGAGATGCGACGGGAACGCCGGGAACTCTTTCCCGACGAAGCAGGGAAAGGATCCCTCATCTCGAGCTACGAGGCGGAAACGGGGCTCCTCTGGATGTGGGCGGGACCCTCGTGATTCCTCTCGAGTGGAGACGGGTATGTCGGGGAACTTCTTGGTTTGCACCATGGGTGTAAAGACCCTTTCGAAGTTCCAGAGGTGAGGTGTGATCAGCCTCGAGACGCCTCAGCGGAAATGGGCCTCATCTCGCCTGGAGGGGAGAACCTCCTGGATTTTCTCGAGTTGCGGCAGGTCTTCTCGAGTTACGACGGGGACCTCAGGGACCCGCTCTGGTGGCCTCAGGAAAGGCCAGTCCCCATGCGAGTTGCTAGGGGACCTCTCGGGATTCCTCTCCCGTCCATGCCGGGGCCTCAGTCCTTGTGTGGAGTCGGGGCCGGAACCTGAGGATTCCTCTCCAGTGTTGCCATGGATCTTGGGGTGCTTCTGAGTCTCCCCAGGGGAGTCAGGCCTCGTCTCGAGTGGGGGCATGCACGTGCGGTTTCCTCCCGAGCTGCAGCAGTAGTGTCACGCTTCCTGTCACGTGGATCAAGGGATCTGTGGCTTTCCCTCGAGGCTGTCCCTCGAGGCTTTCCCACGAGGCTTTCCCACAGGGCTGTGCCACGTGCCACCTTGGTGGGAGTCGATCCTCGGCGTGAAAGACGAGCCGGTGAAGGGAAAAGAGGTTCCTCTGGAATGGACTGAGACATCTGGGGGACTCTTGGAATGGTGGCACGACCCTGGAGTTCCTCTCGCCGTTCCTGTTGAGAGGGCCTCCTCTTGAGATGCGACGGGAACGCCGGGAACTCTTTCCCGACGAAGCAGGGAAAGGATCCCTCATCTCGAGCTACGAGGCGGAAACGGGGCTCCTCTGGATGTGGGCGGGACCCTCGTGATTCCTCTCGAGTGGAGACGGGTATGTCGGGGAACTTCTTGATTTGCACCAAGGGTGTGAAGGACCCTTTCGAAGTTCCAGAGGTGAGGTGTGATCAGCCTCGAGACGCCTCAGCGGAAATGGGCCTCATCTCGCCTGGAGGGGAGAACCTCCTGGATTTTCTCGAGTTGCGGCAGGTCTTCTCGAGTTACGACGGGGACCTCAGGGACCCGCTCTGGTGGCCTCAGGAAAGGCCAGTCCCCATGCGAGTTGCTAGGGGACCTCTCGGGATTCCTCTCCCGTCCATGCCGGGGCCTCAGTCCTTGTGTGGAGTCGGGGCCGGAACCTGAGGATTCCTCTCCAGTGTTGCCATGGATCTTGGGGTGCTTCTGAGTCTCCCCAGGGGAGTCAGGCCTCGTCTCGAGTGGGGGCATGCACGTGCTCTTTCCTCCCGAGCTGCAGCAGTAGTGTCACGCTTCCTGTCACGTGGATCAAGGGATCTGTGGCTTTCCCTCGAGGCTGTCCCTCGAGGCTTTCCCACGAGGCTTTCCCACAGGGCTGTGCCACGTGCCACCTTGGTGTGAGTCGATCCTCGGCGTGAAAGACGAGCCGGTGAAGGGAAAAGAGGTTCCTCTGGAATGGACTGAGACATCTGGGGGACTCTTGGAATGGTGGCACGACCCTGGAGTTCCTCTCGCCGTTCCTGTTGAGAGGGCCTCCTCTTGAGATGCGACGGGAACGCCGGGAACTCTTTCCCGACGAAGCAGGGAAAGGATCCCTCATCTCGAGCTACGAGGCGGAAACGGGGCTCCTCTGGATGTGGGCGGGACCCTCGTGATTCCTCTCGAGTGGAGACGGCTAGGTCGGGGAACTTCTTGATTTGCACCAAGGGTGTGAAGGACCCTTTCGAAGTTCCAGAGGTGAGGTGTGATCAGCCTCGAGACGCCTCAGCGGAAATGGGCCTCATCTCGCCTGGAGGGGAGAACCTCCTGGATTTTCTCGAGTTGCGGCAGGTCTTCTCGAGTTACGACGGGGACCACAGGGACCCGCTCTGGTGGCCTCAGGAAAGGCCAGTCCCCATGAAAGTTGCTAGGGGACCTCTCGGGATTCCTCTCCCGTCCATGCCGGGGCCTCAGTCCTTGTGTGGAGTCGGGGCCGGAACCTGAGGATTCCTCGCCAGTGTTGCCATGGATCTTGGGGTGCTTCTGAGTCTCCCCAGGGGAGTCAGGCCTCGTCTCGAGTGGGGGCATGCACGTGCGCTTTCCTCCCGAGCTGCAGCAGTAGTGTCACGCTTCCTGTCACGTGGATCAAGGGATCTGTGGCTTTCCCTCGAGGCTGTCCCTCGAGGCTTTCAAACGAGGCTTTCCCACAGGGCTGTGCCACGTGCCACCTTGGTGTGAGTCGATCCTCGGCGTGAAAGGCGAGCCGGTGAAGGGAAAAGAGGTTCCTCTGGAATGGACTGAGACATCTGGGGGACTCTTGGAATGGTGGCACGACCCTGGAGTTCCTCTCGCCGTTCCTGTTGAGAGGGCCTCCTCTTCACATGCGACGGGAACGCCGGGAACTCTTTCCCGACGAAGCAGGGAAAGGATCCCTCATCTCGAGCTACGAGGCGGAAACGGGGCTCCTCTGGATGTGGGCGGGACCCTCGTGATTCCTCTCGAGTGGAGACGGGTATGTCGGGGAACTTCTTGGTTTGCACCATGGGTGTAAAGACCCTTTCGAAGTTCCAGAGGTGAGGTGTGATCAGCCTCGAGACGCCTCAGCGGAAATGGGCCTCATCTCGCCTGGAGGGGAGAACCTCCTGGATTTTCTCGAGTTGCGGCAGATCTTCTCGCGTTACGACGGGGACCTCAGGGACCCGCTCTGGTGGCCTCAGGAAAGGCCAGTCCCCATGCGAGTTGCTAGGGGACCTCTCGGGATTCCTCTCCCGTCCATGCCGGGGCCTCAGTCCTTGTGTGGAGTCGGGGCCGGAACCTGAGGATTCCTCTCCAGTGTTGCCATGGATCTTGGGGTGCTTCTGAGTCTCCCCAGGGGAGTCAGGCCTCGTCTCGAGTGGGGGCATGCACGTGCGCTTTCCTCCCGAGCTGCAGCAGTAGTGTCACGCTTCCTGTCACGTGGATCAAGGGATCTGTGGCTTTCCCTCGAGGCTGTCCCTCGAGGCTTTCCCACGAGGCTTTCCCACAGGGCTGTGCCACGTGCCACCTTGGTGGGAGTCGATCCTCGGCGTGAAAGACGAGCCGGTGAAGGGAAAAGAGGTTCCTCTGGAATGGACTGAGACATCTGGGGGACTCTTGGAATGGTGGCACGACCCTGGAGTTCCTCTCGCCGTTCCTGTTGAGAGGGCCTCCTCTTGAGATGCGACGGGAACGCCGGGAACTCTTTCCCGACGAAGCAGGGAAAGGATCCCTCATCTCGAGCTACGAGGCGGAAACGGGGCTCCTCTGGATGTGGGCGGGACACTCGTGATTCCTCTCGAGTGGAGACGGCTAGGTCGGGGAACTTCTTGATTTGCACCAAGGGTGTGAAGGACCCTTTCGAAGTTCCAGAGGTGAGGTGTGATCAGCCTCGAGACGCCTCAGCGGAAATGGGCCTCATCTCGCCTGGAGGGGAGAACCTCCTGGATTTTCTCGAGTTGCGGTAGGTCTTCTCGAGTTACGGCGGGGACCTCAGGGACCCGCTCTGGTGGCCTCAGGAAAGGCCAGTGCCCGTGCGAGTTGCTAGGGGACCTCTCGGGATTCCTCTCCCGTCCATGCCGGGGCCTCAGTCCTTGTGTGGAGTCGGGGCCGGAACCTGAGGATTCCTCTCCAGTGTTGCCATGGATCTTGGGGTGCTTCTGAGTCTCCCCAGGGGAGTCAGGCCTCGTCTCGAGTGGGGGCATGCACGTGCGCTTTCCTCCCGAGCTGCAGCAGTAGTGTCACGCTTCCTGTCACGTGGATCAAGGGATCTGTGGCTTTCCCTCGAGGCTGTCCCTCGAGGCTTTCCCACGAGGCTTTCCCACAGGGCTGTGCCACGTGCCACCTTGGTGTGAGTCGATCCTCGGCGTGAAAGACGAGCCGGTGAAGGGAAAAGAGGTTCCTCTGGAATGGACTGAGACATCTGGGGGACTCTTGGAATGGTGGCACGACCCTGGAGTTCCTCTCGCCGTTCCTGTTGAGAGGGCCTCCTCTTGAGATGCGACGGGAACGCCGGGAACTCTTTCCCGACGAAGCAGGGAAAGGATCCCTCATCTCGAGCTACGAGGCGGAAACGGGGCTCCTCTGGTTGTGGGCGGGACCCTCGTCATTCCTCTCGAGTGGAGACGGCTAGGTCGGGGAACTTCTTGATTTGCACCAAGGGTGTGAAGGACCCTTTCGAAGTTCCAGAGGTGAGGTGTGATCAGCCTCGAGACGCCTCAGCGGAAATGGGCCTCATCTCGCCTGGAGGGGAGAACCTCCTGGATTTTCTCGAGTTGCGGCAGGTCTTCTCGAGTTACGACGGGGACCTCAGGGACCCGCTCTGGTGGCCTCAGGAAAGGCCAGTCCCCATGCGAGTTGCTTGGGGACCTCTCGGGATTCCTCTCCCGTCCATGCCGGGGCCTCAGTCCTTGTGTGGAGTCGGGGCCGGAACCTGAGGATTCCTCTCCAGTGTTGCCATGGATCTTGGGGTGCTTCTGAGTCTCCCCAGGGGAGTCAGGCCTCGTCTCGAGTGGGGGCATGCACGTGCGCTTTCCTCCCGAGCTGCAGCAGTAGTGTCACGCTTCCTGTCACGTGGATCAAGGGATCTGTGGCTTTCCCTCGAGGCTGTCCCTCGAGGCTTTCCCACGAGGCTTTCCCACAGTTCTGTGCCACGTGCCACCTTGGTGTGAGTCGATCCTCGGCGTGAAAGACGAGCCGGTGAATGGAAAAGAGGTTCCTCTGGAATGGACTGAGACATCTGGGGGACTCTTGGAATGGTGGCACGACCCTGGAGTTCCTCTCGCCGTTCCTGTTGAGAGGGCCTCCTCTTGAGATGCGACGGGAACGCCGGGAACTCTTTCCCGACGAAGCAGGGAAAGGATCCCTCATCTCGAGCTACGAGGCGGAAACGGGGCTCCTCTGGTTGTGGGCGGGACCCTCGTCATTCCTCTCGAGTGGAGACGGCTAGGTCGGGGAACTTCTTGATTTGCACCAAGGGTGTGAAGGACCCTTTCGAAGTTCCAGAGGGGAGGTGTGATCAGCCTCGAGACGCCTCAGCGGAAATGGGCCTCATCTCGCCTGGAGGGGAGAACCTCCTGGATTTTCTCGAGTTGCGGCAGGTCTTCTCGAGTTACGGCGGGGACCTCAGGGACCCGCTCTGGTGGCCTCAGGAAAGGCCAGTCCCCATGCGAGTTGCTAGGGGACCTCTCGGGATTCCTCTCCCGTCCATGCCGGGGCCTCAGTCCTTGTGTGGAGTCGGGGCCGGAACCTGAGGATTCCTCTCCAGTGTTGCCATGGATCTTGGGGTGCTTCTGAGTCTCCCCAGGGGAGTCAGGCCTCGTCTCGAGTGGGGGAATGCACGTGCTCTTTCCTCCCGAGCTGCAGCAGTAGTGTCACGCTTCCTGTCACGTGGATCAAGGGATCTGTGGCTTTCCCTCGAGGCTGTCCCTCGAGGCTTTCCCACGAGGCTTTCCCACAGGGCTGTGCCACGTGCCACCTTGGTGTGAGTCGATCCTCGGCGTGAAAGACGAGCCGGTGAAGGGAAAAGAGGTTCCTCTGGAATGGACTGAGACATCTGGGGGACTCTTGGAATGGTGGCACGACCCTGGAGTTCCTCTCGCCGTTCCTGTTGAGATGGCCTCCTCTTGAGATGCGACGGGAACGCCGGGAACTCTTTCCCGACGAAGCAGGGAAAGGATCCCTCATCTCGAGCTACGAGGCGGAAACGGGGCTCCTCTGGATGTGGGCGGGACCCTCGTGATTCCTCTCGAGTGGAGACGGCTAGGTCGGGGAACTTCTTGATTTGCACCAAGGGTGTGAAGGACCCTTTCGAAGTTCCAGAGGTGAGGTGTGATCAGCCTCGAGACGCCTCAGCGGAAATGGGCCTCATCTCGCCTGGAGGGGAGAACCTCCTGGATTTTCTCGAGTTGCGGCAGGTCTTCTCGAGTTACGACGGGGACCTCAGGGACCCGCTCTGGTGGCCTCAGGAAAGGCCAGTCCCCATGCAAGTTGCTAGGGGACCTCTCGGGATTCCTCTCCCGTCCATGCCGGGGCCTCAGTCCTTGTGTGGAGTCGGGGCCGGAACCTGAGGATTCCTCTCCAGTGTTGCCATGGATCTTGGGGTGCTTCTGAGTCTCCCCAGGGGAGTCAGGCCTCGTCTCGAGTGGGGGCATGCACGTGCGCTTTCCTCCCGAGCTGCAGCAGTAGTGTCACGCTTCCTGTCACGTGGATCAAGGGATCTGTGGCTTTCCCTCGAGGCTGTCCCTCGAGGCTTTCCCACGAGGCTTTCCCACAGGGCTGTGCCACGTGCCACCTTGGTGGGAGTCGATCCTCGGCGTGAAAGACGAGCCGGTGAAGGGACAAGAGGTTCCTCTGGAATGGACTGAGACATCTGGAGGACTCTTGGAATGGTGGCACGACCCTGGAGTTCCTCTCGCCGTTCCTGTTGAGAGGGCCTCCTCTTGAGATGCGACGGGAACGCCGGGAACTCTTTCCCGACGAAGCAGGGAAAGGATCCCTCATCTCGAGCTACGAGGCGGAAACGGGGCTCCTCTGGATGTGGGCGGGACCCTCGTGATTCCTCTCGAGTGGAGACGGCTAGGTCGGGGAACTTCTTGATTTGCACCAAGGGTGTGAAGGACCCTTTCGAAGTTCCAGAGGTGAGGTGTGATCAGCCTCGAGACGCCTCAGCGGAAATGGGCCTCATCTCGCCTGGAGGGGAGAACCTCCTGGATTTTCTCGAGTTGCCGCAGGTCTTCTCGAGTTACGACGGGGACCTCAGGGACCCGCTCTGGTGGCCTCAGGAAAGGCCAGTCCCCATGCAAGTTGCTAGGGGACCTCTCGGGATTCCTCTCCCGTCCATGCCGGGGCCTCAGTCCTTGTGTGGAGTCGGGGCCGGAACCTGAGGATTCCTCTCCAGTGTTGCCATGGATCTTGGGGTGCTTCTGAGTCTCCCCAGGGGAGTCAGGCCTCGTCTCGAGTGGGGGCATGCACGTGCGCTTTCCTCCCGAGCTGCAGCAGTAGTGTCACGCTTCCTGTCACGTGGATCAAGGGATCTGTGGCTTTCCCTCGAGGCTGTCCCTCGAGGCTTTCCCACGAGGCTTTCCCACAGTTCTGTGCCACGTGCCACCTTGGTGTGAGTCGATCCTCGGCGTGAAAGACGAGCCGGTGAATGGAAAAGAGGTTCCTCTGGAATGGACTGAGACATCTGGGGGACTCTTGGAATGGTGGCACGACCCTGGAGTTCCTCTCGCCGTTCCTGTTGAGAGGGCCTCCTCTTGAGATGCGACGGGAACGCCGGGAACTCTTTCCCGACGAAGCAGGGAAAGGATCCCTCATCTCGAGCTACGAGGTGGAAACGGGGCTCCTCTGGTTGTGGGCGGGACCCTCGTCATTCCTCTCGAGTGGAGACGGCTAGGTCGGGGAACTTCTTGATTTGCACCAAGGGTGTGAAGGACCCTTTCGAAGTTCCAGAGGGGAGGTGTGATCAGCCTCGAGACGCCTCAGCGGAAATGGGCCTCATCTCGCCTGGAGGGGAGAACCTCCTGGATTTTCTCGAGTTGCGGCAGGTCTTCTCGAGTTACGACGGGGACCTCAGGGACCCGCTCTGGTGGCCTCAGGAAAGGCCAGTCCACATGCGAGTTGCTAGGGGACCTCTCGGGATTCCTCTCCCGTCCATGCCGGGGCCTCAGTCCTTGTGTGGAGTCGGGGCCGGAACCTGAGGATTCCTCTCCAGTGTTGCCATGGATCTTGGGGTGCTTCTGAGTCTCCCCAGGGGAGTCAGGCCTCGTCTCGAGTGGGGGCATGCACGTGCGCTTTCCTCCCGAGCTGCAGCAGTAGTGTCACGCTTCCTGTCACGTGGATCAAGGGATCTGTGGCTTTCCCTCGAGGCTGTCCCTCGAGGCTTTCAAACGAGGCTTTCCCACAGGGCTGCGCCACGTGCCACCTTGGTGTGAGTCGATCCTCGGCGTGAAAGACGAGCCGGTGAAGGGAAAAGAGGTTCCTCTGGAATGGACTGAGACATCTGGGGGACTCTTGGAATGGTGGCACGACCCTGGAGTTCCTCTCGCCGTTCCTGTTGAGAGGGCCTCCTCTTGAGATGCGACGGGAACGCCGGGAACTCTTTCCCGACGAAGCAGGGAAAGGATCCCTCATCTCGAGCTACGAGGCGGAAACGGGGCTCCTCTGGATGTGGGCGGGACCCTCGTGATTTCTCTCGAGTGGAGACGGGTATGTCGGGGAACTTCTTGGTTTGCACCATGGGTGTAAAGACCCTTTCGAAGTTCCAGAGGTGAGGAGTGATCAGCCTCGAGACGCCTCAGCGGAAATGGGCCTCATCTCGCCTGGAGGGGAGAACCTCCTGGATTTTCTCGAGTTGCGGCAGATCTTCTCGCGTTACGACGGGGACCTCAGGGACCCGCTCTGGTGGCCTCAGGAAAGGCCAGTCCCCATGCGAGTTGCTAGGGGACCTCTCGGGATTCCTCTCCCGTCTATGCCGGGGCCTCAGTCCTTGTGTGGAGTCGGGGCCGGAACCTGAGGATTCCTCTCCAGTGTTGCCATGGATCTTGGGGTGCTTCTGAGTCTCCCCAGGGGAGTCAGGCCTCGTCTCGAGTGGGGGCATGCACGTGCGCTTTCCTCCCGAGCTGCAGCAGTAGTGTCACGCTTCCTGTCACGTGGATCAAGGGATCTGTGGCTTTCCCTCGAGACTGTCCCTCGAGGCTTTCCCACGAGGCTTTCCCACAGGGCTGTGCCACGTGCCACCTTGGTGTGAGTCGATCCTCGGCGTGAAAGACGAGCCGGTGAAGGGAAAAGAGGTTCCTCTGGAATGGACTGAGACATCTGGGGGACTCTTGGAATGGTGGCACGACCCTGGAGTTCCTCTCGCCGTTCCTGTTGAGAGGGCCTCCTCTTGAGATGCGACGGGAACGCCGGGAACTCTTTCCCGACGAAGCAGGGAAAGGATCCCTCATCTCGAGCTACGAGGCGGAAACGGGGCTCCTCTGGATGTGGGCGGGACCCTCGTGATTCCTCTCGAGTGGAGACGGCTAGGTCGGGGAACTTCTTGATTTGCACCAAGGGTGTGAAGGACCCTTTCGAAGTTCCAGAGGTGAGGTGTGATCAGCCTCGAGACGCCTCAGCGGAAATGGGCCTCATCTCGCCTGGAGGGGAGAACCTCCTGGATTTTCTCGAGTTGCGGCAGGTCTTCTCGAGTTACGACGGGGACCTCAGGGACCCGCTCTGGTGGCCTCAGGAAAGGCCAGTCCCCATGCGAGTTACTAGGGGACCTCTCGGGATTCCTCTCCCGTCCATGCCGGGGCCTCAGTCCTTGTGTGGAGTCGGGGCCGGAACCTGAGGATTCCTCTCCAGTGTTTCCATGGATCTTGGGGTGCTTCTGAGTCTCCCCACGGGTGTCAGGCCTCGTCTCGAGTGGGGGCATGCACGTGCGCTTTCCTCCCGAGCTGCAGCAGTAGTGTCATGCTTCCTGTCACGTGGATCAAGGGATCTGTGGCTTTCCCTCGAGGCTGTCCCTCGAGGCTTTCCCACGAGGCTTTCCCACAGGGCTGTGCCACGTGCCACCTTGGTGTGAGTCGATCCTCGGCGTGAAAGACGAGCCGGTGAAGGGAAAAGAGGTTCCTCTGGAATGGACTGAGACATCTGGGGGACTCTTGGAATGGTGGCACGACCCTGGAGTTCCTCTCGCCGTTCCTGTTGAGAGGGCCTCCTCTTGAGATGCGACGGGAACGCCGGCAACTCTTTCCCGACGAAGCAGGGAAAGGATCCCTCATCTCGAGCTACGAGGCGGAAACGGGGCTCTTCTGGATGTGGGCGGGACCCTCGTGATTCCTCTCGAGTGGAGACGGGTATGTCGGGGAACTTCTTGATTTGCACCAAGGGTGTGAAGGACCCTTTCGAAGTTCCAGAGGTGAGGTGTGATCAGCCTCAAGATGCCTCAGCGGAAATGGGCCTCATCTCGCCTGGAGGGGAGAACCTCCTGGATTTTCTCGAGTTGCGGCAGGTCTTCTCGAGTTACGACGGGGACCTCAGGGACCCGCTCTGGTGGCCTCAGGAAAGGCCAGTCCCCATGCGAGTTGCTAGGGGACCTCTCGGGATTCCTCTCCCGTCCATGCCGGGGCCTCAGTCCTTGTGTGGAGTCGGGGCCGGAACCTGAGGATTCCTCTCCAGTGTTGCCATGGATCTTGGTGTGCTTCTGAGTCTCCCCAGGGGAGTCAGGCCTCGTCTCGAGAAGGGGCATGCACGTGCGCTTTCCTCCCGAGCTGCAGCAGTAGTGTCACGCTTCCTGTCACGTGGATCAAGGGATCTGTGGCTTTCCCTCGAGGCTGTCCCTCGAGGCTTTCCCACGAGGCTTTCCCACAGGGCTGTGCCACGTGCCACCTTGGTGGGAGTCGATCCTCGGCGTGAAAGACGAGCCGGTGAAGGGAAAAGAGGTTCCTCTGGAATGGACTGAGACATCTGGGGGACTCTTGGAATGGTGGCACGACCCTGGAGTTCCTCTCGCCGTTCCTGTTGAGAGGGCCTCCTCTTGAGATGCGACGGGAACGCCGGGAACTCTTTCCCGACGAAGCAGGGAAAGGATCCCTCATCTCGAGCTACGAGGCGGAAACGGGGCTCCTCTGGATGTGGGCGGGACCCTCGTGATTCCTCTCGAGTGGAGACGGCTAGGTCGGGGAACTTCTTGATTTGCACCAAGGGTGTGAAGGACCCTTTCGAAGTTCCAGAGGTGAGGTGTGATCAGCCTCGAGACGCCTCAGCGGAAATGGGCCTCATCTCGCCTGGAGGGGAGAACCTCCTGGATTTTCTCGAGTTGCGGCAGGTCTTCTCGAGTTACGACGGGGACCTCAGGGACCCGCTCTGGTGGCCTCAGGAAAGGCCAGTCCCCATGCGAGTTGCTAGGGGACCTCTCGGCATTCCTCTCCCGTCCATGCCGGGGCCTCAGTCCTTGTGTGGAGTCGGGGCCGGAACCTGAGGATTCCTCTCCAGTGTTGCCATGGATCTTGGGGTGCTTCTGAGTCTCCCCAGGGGAGTCAGGCCTCGTCTCGAGTGGGGGCATGCACGTACGCTTTCCTCCCTAGCTGCAGCAGTAGTGTCACGCTTCCTGTCACGTGGATCAAGGGATCTGTGGCTTTCCCTCGAGGCTGTCCCTCGAGGCTTTTCCACGAGGCTTTCCCACAGGGCTGTGCCACGTGCCACCTTGGTGGGAGTCGATCCTCGGCGTGAAAGACGAGCCGGTGAAGGGAAAAGAGGTTCCTCTGGAATGGACTGAGACATCTGGGGGACTCTTGGAATGGTGGCACGACCCTTGAGTTCCTCTCGCCGTTCCTGTTGAGAGGGCCTCCTCTTGAGATGCGACGGGAACGCCGGGAACTCTTTCCCGACGAAGCAGGGAAAGGATCCCTCATCTCGAGCTACGAGGCGGAAACGGGGCTCCTCTGGATGTGGGCGGGACCCTCGTGATTCCTCTCGAGTGGAGACGGCTAGGTCGGGGAACTTCTTGATTTGCACCAAGGGTGTGAAGGACCCTTTCGAAGTTCCAGAGGTGAGGTGTGATCAGCCTCGAGACGCCTCAGCGGAAATGGGCCTCATCTCGCCTGGAGGGGAGAACCTCCTGGATTTTCTCCAGTTGCGGCAGGTCTTCTCGAGTTACGACGGGGACCTCAGGGACCCGCTCTGGTGGCCTCAGGAAAGGCCAGTCCCCATGCGAGTTGCTAGGGGACCTCTCGGGATTCCTCTCCCGTCCATGCCGGGGCCTCAGTCCTTGTGTGGAGTCGGGGCCGGAACCTGAGGATTCCTCTCCAGTGTTGCCATGGATCTTGGGGTGCTTCTGAGTCTCTCCAGGGGAGTCAGGCCTCGTCTCGAGTGGGGGCATGCACGTGCGCTTTCCTCCCGAGCTGCAGCAGTAGTGTCACGCTTCCTGTCACGTGGATCAAGGGATCTGTGGCTTTCCCTCGAGGCTGTCCCTCGAGGCTTTCCCACGAGGCTTTCCCACAGGGCTGTGCCACGTGCCACCTTGGTGTGAGTCGATCCTCGGCGTGAAAGACGAGCCGGTGAAGGGAAAAGAGGTTCCTCTGGAATGGACTGAGACATCTGGGGGACTCTTGGAATGGTGGCACGACCCTGGAGTTCCTCTCGCCGTTCCTGTTGAGAGGGCCTCCTCTTGAGATGCGACGGGAACGCCGGGAACTCTTTCCCGACGAAGCAGGGAAAGGATCCCTCATCTCGAGCTACGAGGCGGAAACGGGGCTCCTCTGGATGTGGGCGGGACCCTCGTGATTCCTCTCGAGTGGAGACGGCTAGGTCGGGGAACTTCTTGATTTGCACCAAGGGTGTGAAGGACCCTTTCGAAGTTCCAGAGGTGAGGTGTGATCAGCCTCGAGACGCCTCAGCGGAAATGGGCCTCATCTCGCCTGGAGGGGAGAACCTCCTGGATTTTCTCCAGTTGCGGCAGGTCTTCTCGAGTTACGACGGGGACCTCAGGGACCCGCTCTGGTGGCCTCAGGAAAGGCCAGTCCCCATGCGAGTTGCTAGGGGACCTCTCGGGATTCCTCTCCCGTCCATGCCGGGGCCTCAGTCCTTGTGTGGAGTCGGGGCCGGAACCTGAGGATTCCTCTCCAGTGTTGCCATGGATCTTGGGGTGCTTCTGAGTCTCTCCAGGGGAGTCAGGCCTCGTCTCGAGTGGGGGCATGCACGTGCGCTTTCCTCCCGAGCTGCAGCAGTAGTGTCACGCTTCCTGTCACGTGGATCAAGGGATCTGTGGCTTTCCCTCGAGGCTGTCCCTCGAGGCTTTCCCACGAGGCTTTCCCACAGGGCTGTGCCACGTGCCACCTTGGTGTGAGTCGATCCTCGGCGTGAAAGACGAGCCGGTGAAGGGAAAAGAGGTTCCTCTGGAATGGACTGAGACATCTGGGGGACTCTTGGAATGGTGGCACGACCCTGGAGTTCCTCTCGCCGTTCCTGTTGAGAGGGCCTCCTCTTGAGATGCGACGGGAACGCCGGGAACTCTTTCCCGACGAAGCAGGGAAAGGATCCCTCATCTCGAGCTACGAGGCGGAAACGGGGCTCCTCTGGATGTGGGCGGGACCCTCGTGATTCCTCTCGAGTGGAGACGGCTAGGTCGGGGAACTTCTTGATTTGCACCAAGGGTGTGAAGGACCCTTTCGAAGTTCCAGAGGTGAGGTGTGATCAGCCTCGAGACGCCTCAGCGGAAATGGGCCTCATCTCGCCTGAAGGGGAGAACCTCCTGGATTTTCTCCAGTTGCGGCAGGTCTTCTCGAGTTACGACGGGGACCTCAGGGACCCGCTCTGGTGGCCTCAGGAAAGGCCAGTCCCCATGCGAGTTGCTAGGGGACCTCTCGGGATTCCTCTCCCGTCCATGCCGGGGCCTCAGTCCTTGTGTGGAGTCGGGGCCGGAACCTGAGGATTCCTCTCCAGTGTTGCCATGGATCTTGGGGTGCTTCTGAGTCTCCCCACGGGTGTCAGGCCTCGTCTCGAGTGGGGGCATGAACGTGCGCTTTCCTCCCGAGCTGCAGCAGTAGTGTCACGCTTCCTGTCACGTGGATCAAGGGATCTGTGGCTTTCCCTCGAGGCTGTCCCTCGAGGCTTTCCCACGAGGCTTTCCCACAGGGCTGTGCCACGTGCCACCTTGGTGTGAGTCGATCCTCGGCGTGAAAGACGAGCCGGTGAATGGAAAAGAGGTTCCTCTGGAATGGACTGAGACATCTGGGGGACTCTTGGAATGGTGGCACGACCCTGGAGTTCCTCTCGCCGTTCCTGTTGAGAGGGCCTCCTCTTGAGATGCGACGGGAACGCCGGGAACTCTTTCCCAACGAAGCAGGGAAAGGATCCCTCATCTCGAGCTACGAGGCGGAAACGGGGCTCCTCTGGATGTGGGCGGGACCCTCGTGATTCCTCTCGAGTGGAGACGGCTAGGTCGGGGAACTTCTTGATTTGCACCAAGGGTGTGAAGGACCCTTTCGAAGTTCCAGAGGTGAGGTGTGATCAGCCTCGAGACGCCTCAGCGGAAATGGGCCTCATCTCGCCTGGAGGGGAGAACCTCCTGGATTTTCTCCAGTTGCGGCAGGTCTTCTCGAGTTACGACGGGGACCTCAGGGACCCGCTCTGGTGGCCTCAGGAAAGGCCAGTCCCCATGCGAGTTGCTAGGGGACCTCTCGGGATTCCTCTCCCGTCCATGCCGGGGCCTCAGTCCTTGTGTGGAGTCGGGGCCGGAACCTGAGGATTCCTCTCCAGTGTTGCCATGGATCTTGGGGTGCTTCTGAGTCTCCCCAGGGGAGTCAGGCCTCGTCTCGAGTGGGGGCATGCACGTGCGGTTTCCTCCCGAGCTGCAGCAGTAGTGTCACGCTTCCTGTCACGTGGATCAAGGGATCTGTGGCTTTCCCTCGAGGCTGTCCCTCGAGGCTTTCCCACGAGGCTTTCCCACAGGGCTGTGCCACGTGCCACCTTGGTGTGAGTCGATCCTCGGCGTGAAAGACGAGCCGGTGAAGGGAAAAGAGGTTCCTCTGGAATTGACTGAGACATCTGGGGGACTCTTGGAATGGTGGCACGACCCTGGAGTTCCTCTCGCCGTTCCTGTTGAGAGGGCCTCCTCTTGAGATGCGACGGGAACGCCGGGAACTCTTTCCCGACGAAGCAGGGAAAGGATCCCTCATCTCGAGCTACGAGGCGGAAACGGGGCTCCTCTGGATGTGGGCGGGACCCTCGTGATTCCTCTCGAGTGGAGACGGCTAGGTCGGGGAACTTCTTGATTTGCACCAAGGGTGTGAAGGACCCTTTCGAAGTTCCAGAGGTGAGGTGTGATCAGCCTCGAGACGCCTCAGCGGAAATGGGCCTCATCTCGCCTGGAGGGGAGAACCTCCTGGATTTTCTCGAGTTGCGGCAGGTCTTCTCGAGTTACGACGGGGACCTCAGGGACCCGCTCTGGTGGCCTCAGGAAAGGCCAGTCCCCATGCAAGTTGCTAGGGGACCTCTCGGGATTCCTCTCCCGTCCATGCCGGGGCCTCAGTCCTTGTGTGGAGTCGGGGCCGGAACCTGAGGATTCCTCTCCAGTGTTGCCATGGATCTTGGGGTGCTTCTGAGTCTCCCCAGGGGAGTCAGGCCTCGTCTCGAGTGGGGGCATGCACGTGCGCTTTCCTCCCGAGCTGCAGCAGTAGTGTCACGCTTCCTGTCACGTGGATCAAGGGATCTGTGGCTTTCCCTCGAGGCTGTCCCTCGAGGCTTTCAAACGAGGCTTTCCCACAGGGCTGTGCCACGTGCCACCTTGGTGTGAGTCGATCCTCGGCGTGAAAGGCGAGCCGGTGAAGGGAAAAGAGGTTCCTCTGGAATGGACTGAGACATCTGGGGGACTCTTGGAATGGTGGCACGACCCTGGAGTTCCTCTCGCCGTTCCTGTTGAGAGGGCCTCCTCTTGAGATGCGACGGGAACGCCGGGAACTCTTTCCCGACGAAGCAGGGAAAGGATCCCTCATCTCGAGCTACGAGGCGGAAATGGGGCTCCTCTGGATGTGGGCGGGACCCTCGTGATTCCTCTCGAGTGGAGACGGGTATGTCGGGGAACTTCTTGGTTTGCACCATGGGTGTAAAGACCCTTTCGAAGTTCCAGAGGTGAGGTGTGATCAGCCTCGAGACGCCTCAGCGGAAATGGGCCTCATCTCGCCTGGAGGGGAGAACCTCCTGGATTTTCTCGAGTTGCGGCAGATCTTCTCGCGTTACGACGGGGACCTCAGGGACCCGCTCTGGTGGCCTCAGGAAAGGCCAGTCCCCATGCGAGTTGCTAGGGGACCTCTCGGGATTCCTCTCCCGTCCATGCCGGGGCCTCAGTCCTTGTGTGGAGTCGGGGCCGGAACCTGAGGATTCCTCTCCAGTGTTGCCATGGATCTTGGGGTGCTTCTGAGTCTCCCCAGGGGAGTCAGGCCTCGTCTCGAGTGGGGGCATGCACGTGCGCTTTCCTCCCGAGCTGCAGCAGTAGTGTCACGCTTCCTGTCACGTGGATCAAGGGATCTGTGGCTTTCCCTCGAGGCTGTCCCACAGGGCTGTGCCACGTGCCACCTTGGTGTGAGTCGATCCTCGGCGTGAAAGACGAGCCGGTGAATGGAAAAGAGGTTCCTCTGGAATGGACTGAGACATCTGGGGGACTCTTGGAATGGTGGCACGACCCTGGAGTTCCTCTCGCCGTTCCTGTTGAGAGGGCCTCCTCTTGAGATGCGACGGGAACGCCGGGAACTCTTTCCCAACGAAGCAGGGAAAGGATCCCTCATCTCGAGCTACGAGGCGGAAACGGGGCTCCTCTGGATGTGGGCGGGACCCTCGTGATTCCTCTCGAGTGGAGACGGCTAGGTCGGGGAACTTCTTGATTTGCACCAAGGGTGTGAAGGACCCTTTCGAAGTTCCAGAGGTGAGGTGTGATCAGCCTCGAGACGCCTCAGCGGAAATGGGCCTCATCTCGCCTGGAGGGGAGAACCTCCTGGATTTTCTCCAGTTGCGGCAGGTCTTCTCGAGTTACGACGGGGACCTCAGGGACCCGCTCTGGTGGCCTCAGGAAAGGCCAGTCCCCATGCGAGTTGCTAGGGGACCTCTCGGGATTCCTCTCCCGTCCATGCCGGGGCCTCAGTCCTTGTGTGGAGTCGGGGCCGGAACCTGAGGATTCCTCTCCAGTGTTGCCATGGATCTTGGGGTGCTTCTGAGTCTCTCCAGGGGAGTCAGGCCTCGTCTCGAGTGGGGGCATGCACGTGCGCTTTCCTCCCGAGCTGCAGCAGTAGTGTCACGCTTCCTGTCACGTGGATCAAGGGATCTGTGGCTTTCCCTCGAGGCTGTCCCTCGAGGCTTTCCCACGAGGCTTTCCCACAGGGCTGTGCCACGTGCCACCTTGGTGTGAGTCGATCCTCGGCGTGAAAGACGAGCCGGTGAAGGGAAAAGAGGTTCCTCTGGAATGGACTGAGACATCTGGGGGACTCTTGGAATGGTGGCACGACCCTGGAGTTCCTCTCGCCGTTCCTGTTGAGAGGGCCTCCTCTTGAGATGCGACGGGAACGCCGGGAACTCTTTCCCGACGAAGCAGGGAAAGGATCCCTCATCTCGAGCTACGAGGCGGAAACGGGGCTCCTCTGGATGTGGGCGGGACCCTCGTGATTCCTCTCGAGTGGAGACGGCTAGGTCGGGGAACTTCTTGATTTGCACCAAGGGTGTGAAGGACCCTTTCGAAGTTCCAGAGGTGAGGTGTGATCAGCCTCGAGACGCCTCAGCGGAAATGGGCCTCATCTCGCCTGGAGGGGAGAACCTCCTGGATTTTCTCCAGTTGCGGCAGGTCTTCTCGAGTTACGACGGGGACCTCAGGGACCCGCTCTGGTGGCCTCAGGAAAGGCCAGTCCCCATGCGAGTTGCTAGGGGACCTCTCGGGATTCCTCTCCCGTCCATGCCGGGGCCTCAGTCCTTGTGTGGAGTCGGGGCCGGAACCTGAGGATTCCTCTCCAGTGTTGCCATGGATCTTGGGGTGCTTCTGAGTCTCCCCAGGGGAGTCAGGCCTCGTCTCGAGTGGGGGCATGCACGTGCGCTTTCCTCCCGAGCTGCAGCAGTAGTGTCACGCTTCCTGTCACGTGGATCAAGGGATCTGTGGCTTTCCCTCGAGGCTGTCCCTCGAGGCTTTCCCACGAGGCTTTCCCACAGGGCTGTGCCACGTGCCACCTTGGTGTGAGTCGATCCTCGGCGTGAAAGACGAGCCGGTGAAGGGAAAAGAGGTTCCTCTGGAATGGACTGAGACATCTGGGGGACTCTTGGAATGGTGGCACGACCCTGGAGTTCCTCTCGCCGTTCCTGTTGAGAGGGCCTCCTCTTGAGATGCGACGGGAACGCCGGGAACTCTATCCCGACGAAGCAGGGAAAGGATCCCTCATCTCGAGCTACGAGGCGGAAACGGGGCTCCTCTGGATGTGGGCGGGACCCTCGTGATTCCTCTCGAGTGGAGACGGGTATGTCGTGGAACTTCTTGATTTGCACCAAGGGTGTGAAGGACCCTTTCGAAGTTCCAGAGGTGAGGTGTGATCAGCCTCGAGACGCCTCAGCGGAAATGGGCCTCATCTCGCCTGGAGGGGAGAACCTCCTGGATTTTCTCGAGTTGCGGCAGGTCTTCTCGAGTTACGACGGGGACCTCAGGGACCCGCTCTGGTGGCCTCAGGAAAGGCCAGTCCCCATGCGAGTTGCTAGGGGACCTCTCGGGATTCCTCTCCCGTCCATGCCGGGGCCTCAGTCCTTGTGTGGAGTCGGGGCCGGAACCTGAGGATTCCTCTCCAGTGTTGCCATGGATCTTGGGGTGCTTCTGAGTCTCCCCAGGGGAGTCAGGCCTCGTCTCGAGTGGGGGCATGCACGTGCTCTTTCCTCCCGAGCTGCAGCAGTAGTGTCACGCTTCCTGTCACGTGGATCAAGGGATCTGTGGCTTTCCCTCGAGGCTGTCCCTCGAGGCTTTCCCACGAGGCTTTCCCACAGGGCTGTGCCACGTGCCACCTTGGTGTGAGTCGATCCTCGGCGTGAAAGACGAGCCGGTGAAGGGAAAAGAGGTTCCTCTGGAATTGACTGAGACATCTGGGGGACTCTTGGAATGGTGGCACGACCCTGGAGTTCCTCTCGCCGTTCCTGTTGAGAGGGCCTCCTCTTGAGATGCGACGGGAACGCCGGGAACTCTTTCCCGACGAAGCAGGGAAAGGATCCCTCATCTCGAGCTACGAGGCGGAAACGGGGCTCCTCTGGATGTGGGCGGGACCCTCGTGATTCCTCTCGAGTGGAGACGGCTAGGTCGGGGAACTTCTTGATTTGCACCAAGGGTGTGAAGGACCCTTTCGAAGTTCCAGAGGTGAGGTGTGATCAGCCTCGAGACGCCTCAGCGGAAATGGGCCTCATCTCGCCTGGAGGGGAGAACCTCCTGGATTTTCTCCAGTTGCGGCAGGTCTTCTCGAGTTACGACGGGGACCTCAGGGACCCGCTCTGGTGGCCTCAGGAAAGGCCAGTCCCCATGCAAGTTGCTAGGGGACCTCTCGGGATTCCTCTCCTGTCCATGCCGGGGCCTCAGTCCTTGTGTGGAGTCGGGGCCGGAACCTGAGGATTCCTCTCCAGTGTTGCCATGGATCTTGGGGTGCTTCTGAGTCTCCCCAGGGGAGTCAGGCCTCGTCTCGAGTGGGGGCATGCACGTGCGCTTTCCTCCCGAGCTGCAGCAGTAGTGTCACGCTTCCTGTCACGTGGATCAAGGGATCTGTGGCTTTCCCTCGAGGCTGTCCCTCGAGGCTTTCAAACGAGGCTTTCCCACAGGGCTGTGCCACGTGCCACCTTGGTGTGAGTCGATCCTCGGCGTGAAAGGCGAGCCGGTGAAGGGAAAAGAGGTTCCTCTGGAATGGACTGAGACATCTGGGGGACTCTTGGAATGGTGGCACGACCCTGGAGTTCCTCTCGCCGTTCCTGTTGAGAGGGCCTCCTCTTGAGATGCGACGGGAACGCCGGGAACTCTTTCCCGACGAAGCAGGGAAAGGATCCCTCATCTCGAGCTACGAGGCGGAAACGGGGCTCCTCTGGATGTGGGCGGGACCCTCGTGATTCCTCTCGAGTGGAGACGGGTATGTCGGGGAACTTCTTGGTTTGCACCATGGGTGTAAAGACCCTTTCGAAGTTCCAGAGGTGAGGTGTGATCAGCCTCGAGACGCCTCAGCGGAAATGGGCCTCATCTCGCCTGGAGGGGAGAACCTCCTGGATTTTCTCGAGTTGCGGCAGATCTTCTCGCGTTACGACGGGGACCTCAGGGACCCGCTCTGGTGGCCTCAGGAAAGGCCAGTCCCCATGCGAGTTGCTAGGGGACCTCTCGGGATTCCTCTCCCGTCCATGCCGGGGCCTCAGTCCTTGTGTGGAGTCGGGGCCGGAACCTGAGGATTCCTCTCCAGTGTTGCCATGGATCTTGGGGTGCTTCTGAGTCTCCCCACGGGTGTCAGGCCTCGTCTCGAGTGGGGGCATGCACGTGCGCTTTCCTCCCGAGCTGCAGCAGTAGTGTCACGCTTCCTGTCACGTGGATCAAGGGATCTGTGGCTTTCCCTCGAGGCTGTCCCTCGAGGCTTTCCCACGAGGCTTTCCCACAGGGCTGTGCCACGTGCCACCTTGGTGTGAGTCGATCCTCGGCGTGAAAGACGAGCCGGTGAATGGAAAAGAGGTTCCTCTGGAATGGACTGAGACATCTGGGGGACTCTTGGAATGGTGGCACGACCCTGGAGTTCCTCTCGCCGTTCCTGTTGAGAGGGCCTCCTCTTGAGATGCGACGGGAACGCCGGGAACTCTTTCCCAACGAAGCAGGGAAAGGATCCCTCATCTCGAGCTACGAGGCGGAAACGGGGCTCCTCTGGATGTGGGCGGGACCCTCGTGATTCCTCTCGAGTGGAGACGGCTAGGTCGGGGAACTTCTTGATTTGCACCAAGGGTGTGAAGGACCCTTTCGAAGTTCCAGAGGTGAGGTGTGATCAGCCTCGAGACGCCTCAGCGGAAATGGGCCTCATCTCGCCTGGAGGGGAGAACCTCCTGGATTTTCTCCAGTTGCGGCAGGTCTTCTCGAGTTACGACGGGGACCTCAGGGACCCGCTCTGGTGGCCTCAGGAAAGGCCAGTCCCCATGCGAGTTGCTAGGGGACCTCTCGGGATTCCTCTCCCGTCCATGCCGGGGCCTCAGTCCTTGTGTGGAGTCGGGGCCGGAACCTGAGGATTCCTCTCCAGTGTTGCCATGGATCTTGGGGTGCTTCTGAGTCTCTCCAGGGGAGTCAGGCCTCGTCTCGAGTGGGGGCATGCACGTGCGCTTTCCTCCCGAGCTGCAGCAGTAGTGTCACGCTTCCTGTCACGTGGATCAAGGGATCTGTGGCTTTCCCTCGAGGCTGTCCCTCGAGGCTTTCCCACGAGGCTTTCCCACAGGGCTGTGCCACGTGCCACCTTGGTGTGAGTCGATCCTCGGCGTGAAAGACGAGCCGGTGAAGGGAAAAGAGGTTCCTCTGGAATGGACTGAGACATCTGGGGGACTCTTGGAATGGTGGCACGACCCTGGAGTTCCTCTCGCCGTTCCTGTTGAGAGGGCCTCCTCTTGAGATGCGACGGGAACGCCGGGAACTCTTTCCCGACGAAGCAGGGAAAGGATCCCTCATCTCGAGCTACGAGGCGGAAACGGGGCTCCTCTGGATGTGGGCGGGACCCTCGTGATTCCTCTCGAGTGGAGACGGCTAGGTCGGGGAACTTCTTGATTTGCACCAAGGGTGTGAAGGACCCTTTCGAAGTTCCAGAGGTGAGGTGTGATCAGCCTCGAGACGCCTCAGCGGAAATGGGCCTCATCTCGCCTGGAGGGGAGAACCTCCTGGATTTTCTCCAGTTGCGGCAGGTCTTCTCGAGTTACGACGGGGACCTCAGGGACCCGCTCTGGTGGCCTCAGGAAAGGCCAGTCCCCATGCGAGTTGCTAGGGGACCTCTCGGGATTCCTCTCCCGTCCATGCCGGGGCCTCAGTCCTTGTGTGGAGTCGGGGCCGGAACCTGAGGATTCCTCTCCAGTGTTGCCATGGATCTTGGGGTGCTTCTGAGTCTCCCCAGGGGAGTCAGGCCTCGTCTCGAGTGGGGGCATGCACGTGCGGTTTCCTCCCGAGCTGCAGCAGTAGTGTCACGCTTCCTGTCACGTGGATCAAGGGATCTGTGGCTTTCCCTCGAGGCTGTCCCTCGAGGCTTTCCCACGAGGCTTTCCCACAGGGCTGTGCCACGTGCCACCTTGGTGTGAGTCGATCCTCGGCGTGAAAGACGAGCCGGTGAAGGGAAAAGAGGTTCCTCTGGAATGGACTGAGACATCTGGGGGACTCTTGGAATGGTGGCACGACCCTGGAGTTCCTCTCGCCGTTCCTGTTGAGAGGGCCTCCTCTTGAGATGCGACGGGAACGCCGGGAACTCTATCCCGACGAAGCAGGGAAAGGATCCCTCATCTCGAGCTACGAGGCGGAAACGGGGCTCCTCTGGATGTGGGCGGGACCCTCGTGATTCCTCTCGAGTGGAGACGGGTATGTCGTGGAACTTCTTGATTTGCACCAAGGGTGTGAAGGACCCTTTCGAAGTTCCAGAGGTGAGGTGTGATCAGCCTCGAGACGCCTCAGCGGAAATGGGCCTCATCTCGCCTGGAGGGGAGAACCTCCTGGATTTTCTCGAGTTGCGGCAGGTCTTCTCGAGTTACGACGGGGACCTCAGGGACCCGCTCTGGTGGCCTCAGGAAAGGCCAGTCCCCATGCGAGTTGCTAGGGGACCTCTCGGGATTCCTCTCCCGTCCATGCCGGGGCCTCAGTCCTTGTGTGGAGTCGGGGCCGGAACCTGAGGATTCCTCTCCAGTGTTGCCATGGATCTTGGGGTGCTTCTGAGTCTCCCCAGGGGAGTCAGGCCTCGTCTCGAGTGGGGGCATGCACGTGCTCTTTCCTCCCGAGCTGCAGCAGTAGTGTCACGCTTCCTGTCACGTGGATCAAGGGATCTGTGGCTTTCCCTCGAGGCTGTCCCTCGAGGCTTTCCCACGAGGCTTTCCCACAGGGCTGTGCCACGTGCCACCTTGGTGTGAGTCGATCCTCGGCGTGAAAGACGAGCCGGTGAAGGGAAAAGAGGTTCCTCTGGAATTGACTGAGACATCTGGGGGACTCTTGGAATGGTGGCACGACCCTGGAGTTCCTCTCGCCGTTCCTGTTGAGAGGGCCTCCTCTTGAGATGCGACGGGAACGCCGGGAACTCTTTCCCGACGAAGCAGGGAAAGGATCCCTCATCTCGAGCTACGAGGCGGAAACGGGGCTCCTCTGGATGTGGGCGGGACCCTCGTGATTCCTCTCGAGTGGAGACGGCTAGGTCGGGGAACTTCTTGATTTGCACCAAGGGTGTGAAGGACCCTTTCGAAGTTCCAGAGGTGAGGTGTGATCAGCCTCGAGACGCCTCAGCGGAAATGGGCCTCATCTCGCCTGGAGGGGAGAACCTCCTGGATTTTCTCGAGTTGCGGCAGGTCTTCTCGAGTTACGACGGGGACCTCAGGGACCCGCTCTGGTGGCCTCAGGAAAGGCCAGTCCCCATGCAAGTTGCTAGGGGACCTCTCGGGATTCCTCTCCCGTCCATGCCGGGGCCTCAGTCCTTGTGTGGAGTCGGGGCCGGAACCTGAGGATTCCTCTCCAGTGTTGCCATGGATCTTGGGGTGCTTCTGAGTCTCCCCAGGGGAGTCAGGCCTCGTCTCGAGTGGGGGCATGCACGTGCGCTTTCCTCCCGAGCTGCAGCAGTAGTGTCACGCTTCCTGTCACGTGGATCAAGGGATCTGTGGCTTTCCCTCGAGGCTGTCCCTCGAGGCTTTCAAACGAGGCTTTCCCACAGGGCTGTGCCACGTGCCACCTTAGTGTGAGTCGATCCTCGGCGTGAAAGGCGAGCCGGTGAAGGGAAAAGAGGTTCCTCTGGAATGGACTGAGACATCTGGGGGACTCTTGGAATGGTGGCACGACCCTGGAGTTCCTCTCGCCGTTCCTGTTGAGAGGGCCTCCTCTTGAGATGCGACGGGAACGCCGGGAACTCTTTCCCGACGAAGCAGGGAAAGGATCCCTCATCTCGAGCTACGAGGCGGAAACGGGGCTCCTCTGGATGTGGGCGGGACCCTCGTGATTCCTCTCGAGTGGAGACGGGTATGTCGGGGAACTTCTTGGTTTGCACCATGGGTGTAAAGACCCTTTCGAAGTTCCAGAGGTGAGGTGTGATCAGCCTCGAGACGCCTCAGCGGAAATGGGCCTCAACTCGCCTGGAGGGGAGAACCTCCTGGATTTTCTCGAGTTGCGGCAGATCTTCTCGCGTTACGACGGGGACCTCAGGGACCCGCTCTGGTGGCCTCAGGAAAGGCCAGTCCCCATGCGAGTTGCTAGGGGACCTCTCGGGATTCCTCTCCCGTCCATGCCGGGGCCTCAGTCCTTGTGTGGAGTCGGGGCCGGAACCTGAGGATTCCTCTCCAGTGTTTCCATGGATCTTGGGGTGCTTCTGAGTCTCCCCAGGGGAGTCAGGCCTCGTCTCGAGTGGGGGCATGCACGTGCGCTTTCCTCCCGAGCTGCAGCAGTAGTGTCACGCTTCCTGTCACGTGGATCAAGGGATCTGTGGCTTTCCCTCGAGGCTGTCCCTCGAGGCTTTCCCACGAGGCTTTCCCACAGGGCTGTGCCACGTGCCACCTTGGTGTGAGTCGATCCTCGGCGTGAAAGACGAGCCGGTGAAGGGAAAAGAGGTTCCTCTGGAATGGACTGAGACATCTGGGGGACTCTTGGAATGGTGGCACGACCCTGGAGTTCCTCTCGCCGTTCCTGTTGAGAGGGCCTCCTCTTGAGATGCGACGGGAACGCCGGGAACTCTTTCCCGACGAAGCAGGGAAAGGATCCCTCATCTCGAGCTACGAGGCGGAAACGGGGCTCCTCTGGATGTGGGCGGGACCCTCGTGATTCCTCTCGAGTGGAGACGGCTAGGTCGGGGAACTTCTTGATTTGCACCAAGGGTGTGAAGGACCCTTTCGAAGTTCCAGAGGTGAGGTGTGATCAGCCTCGAGACGCCTCAGCGGAAATGGGCCTCATCTCGCCTGGAGGGGAGAACCTCCTGGATTTTCTCGAGTTGCGGTAGGTCTTCTCGAGTTACGGCGGGGACCTCAGGGACCCGCTCTGGTGGCCTCAGGAAAGGCCAGTGCCCGTGCGAGTTGCTAGGGGACCTCTCGGGATTCCTCTCCCGTCCATGCCGGGGCCTCAGTCCTTGTGTGGAGTCGGGGCCGGAACCTGAGGATTCCTCTCCAGTGTTGCCATGGATCTTGGGGTGCTTCTGAGTCTCCCCAGGGGAGTCAGGCCTCGTCTCGAGTGGGGGCATGCACGTGCGCTTTCCTCCCGAGCTGCAGCAGTAGTGTCACGCTTCCTGTCACGTGGATCAAGGGATCTGTGGCTTTCCCTCGAGGCTGTCCCTCGAGGCTTTCCCACGAGGCTTTCCCACAGGGCTGTGCCACGTGCCACCTTGGTGTGAGTCGATCCTCGGCGTGAAAGACGAGCCGGTGAAGGGAAAAGAGGTTCCTCTGGAATGGACTGAGACATCTGGGGGACTCTTGGAATGGTGGCACGACCCTGGAGTTCCTCTCGCCGTTCCTGTTGAGAGGGCCTCCTCTTGAGATGCGACGGGAACGCCGGGAACTCTTTCCCGACGAAGCAGGGAAAGGATCCCTCATCTCGAGCTACGAGGCGGAAACGGGGCTCCTCTGGATGTGGGCGGGACCCTCGTGATTCCTCTCGAGTGGAGACGGCTAGGTCGGGGAACTTCTTGATTTGCACCAAGGGTGTGAAGGACCCTTTCGAAGTTCCAGAGGTGAGGTGTGATCAGCCTCGAGACGCCTCAGCGGAAATGGGCCTCATCTCGCCTGGAGGGGAGAACCTCCTGGATTTTCTCGAGTTGCGGCAGGTCTTCTCGAGTTACGACGGGGACCTCAGGGACCCGCTCTGGTGGCCTCAGGAAAGGCCAGTCCCCATGCAAGTTGCTAGGGGACCTCTCGGGATTCCTCTCCCGTCCATGCCAGGGCCTCAGTCCTTGTGTGGAGTCGGGGCCGGAACCTGAGGATTCCTCTCCAGTGTTGCCATGGATCTTGGGGTGCTTCTGAGTCTCCCCAGGGGAGTCAGGCCTCGTCTCGAGTGGGGGCATGCACGTGCGCTTTCCTCCCGAGCTGCAGCAGTAGTGTCACGCTTCCTGTCACGTGGATCAAGGGATCTGTGGCTTTCCCTCGAGGCTGTCCCTCGAGGCTTTCAAACGAGGCTTTCCCACAGGGCTGTGCCACGTGCCACCTTGGTGTGAGTCGATCCTCGGCGTGAAAGGCGAGCCGGTGAAGGGAAAAGAGGTTCCTCTGGAATGGACTGAGACATCTGGGGGACTCTTGGAATGGTGGCACGACCCTGGAGTTCCTCTCGCCGTTCCTGTTGAGAGGGCCTCCTCTTGAGATGCGACGGGAACGCCGGGAACTCTTTCCCGACGAAGCAGGGAAAGGATCCCTCATCTCGAGCTACGAGGCGGAAACGGGGCTCCTCTGGATGTGGGCGGGACCCTCGTGATTCCTCTCGAGTGGAGACGGGTATGTCGGGGAACTTCTTGGTTTGCACCATGGGTGTAAAGACCCTTTCGAAGTTCCAGAGGTGAGGTGTGATCAGCCTCGAGACGCCTCAGCGGAAATGGGCCTCATCTCGCCTGGAGGGGAGAACCTCCTGGATTTTCTCGAGTTGCGGCAGATCTTCTCGCGTTACGACGGGGACCTCAGGGACCCGCTCTGGTGGCCTCAGGAAAGGCCAGTCCCCATGCGAGTTGCTAGGGGACCTCTCGGGATTCCTCTCCCGTCCATGCCGGGGCCTCAGTCCTTGTGTGGAGTCGGGGCCGGAACCTGAGGATTCCTCTCCAGTGTTGCCATGGATCTTGGGGTGCTTCTGAGTCTCCCCAGGGGAGTCAGGCCTCGTCTCGAGTGGGGGCATGCACGTGCGCTTTCCTCCCGAGCTGCAGCAGTAGTGTCACGCTTCCTGTCACGTGGATCAAGGGATCTGTGGCTTTCCCTCGAGGCTGTCCCTCGAGGCTTTCCCACGAGGCTTTCCCACAGGGCTGTGCCACGTGCCACCTTGGTGTGAGTCGATCCTCGGCGTGAAAGACGAGCCGGTGAAGGGAAAAGAGGTTCCTCTGGAATGGACTGAGACATCTGGGGGACTCTTGGAATGGTGGCACGACCCTGGAGTTCCTCTCGCCGTTCCTGTTGAGAGGGCCTCCTCTTGAGATGCGACGGGAACGCCGGGAACTCTTTCCCGACGAAGCAGGGAAAGGATCCCTCATCTCGAGCTACGAGGCGGAAACGGGGCTCCTCTGGATGTGGGCGGGACCCTCGTGATTCCTCTCGAGTGGAGACGGCTAGGTCGGGGAACTTCTTGATTTGCACCAAGGGTGTGAAGGACACTTTCGAAGTTCCAGAGGTGAGGTGTGATCAGCCTCGAGACGCCTCAGCGGAAATGGGCCTCATCTCGCCTGGAGGGGAGAACCTCCTGGATTTTCTCGAGTTGCGGTAGGTCTTCTCGAGTTACGGCGGGGACCTCAGGGACCCGCTCTGGTGGCCTCAGGAAAGGCCAGTGCCCGTGCGAGTTGCTAGGGGACCTCTCGGGATTCCTCTCCCGTCCATGCCGGGGCCTCAGTCCTTGTGTGGAGTCGGGGCCGGAACCTGAGGATTCCTCTCCAGTGTTGCCATGGATCTTGGGGTGCTTCTGAGTCTCCCCAGGGGAGTCAGGCCTCGTATCGAGTGGGGGCATGCACGTGCGCTTTCCTCCCGAGCTGCAGCAGTAGTGTCACGCTTCCTGTCACGTGGATCAAGGGATCTGTGGCTTTCCCTCGAGGCTGTCCCTCGAGGCTTTCCCACGAGGCTTTCCCACAGGGCTGTGCCACGTGCCACCTTGGTGTGAGTCGATCCTCGGCGTGAAAGACGAGCCGGTGAAGGGAAAAGAGGTTCCTCTGGAATGGACTGAGACATCTGGGGGACTCTTGGAATGGTGGCACGACCCTGGAGTTCCTCTCGCCGTTCCTGTTGAGAGGGCCTCCTCTTGAGATGCGACGGGAACGCCGGGAACTCTTTCCCGACGAAGCAGGGAAAGGATCCCTCATCTCGAGCTACGAGGCGGAAACGGGGCTCCTCTGGTTGTGGGCGGGACCCTCGTCATTCCTCTCGAGTGGAGACGGCTAGGTCGGGGAACTTCTTGATTTGCACCAAGGGTGTGAAGGACCCTTTCGAAGTTCCAGAGGTGAGGTGTGATCAGCCTCGAGACGCCTCAGCGGAAATGGGCCTCATCTCGCCTGGAGGGGAGAACCTCCTGGATTTTCTCGAGTTGCGGCAGGTCTTCTCGAGTTACGACGGGGACCTCAGGGACCCGCTCTGGTGGCCTCAGGAAAGGCCAGTCCCCATGCGAGTTGCTTGGGGACCTCTCGGGATTCCTCTCCCGTCCATGCCGGGGCCTCAGTCCTTGTGTGGAGTCGAGGCCGGAACCTGAGGATTCCTCTCCAGTGTTGCCATGGATCTTGGGGTGCTTCTGAGTCTCCCCAGGGGAGTCAGGCCTCGTCTCGAGTGGGGGCATGCACGTGCGCTTTCCTCGCGAGCTGCAGCAGTAGTGTCACGCTTCCTGTCACGTGGATCAAGGGATCTGTGGCTTTCCCTCGAGGCTGTCCCTCGAGGCTTTCCCACGAGGCTTTCCCACAGGGCTGTGCCACGTGCCACCTTGGTGTGAGTCGATCCTCGGCGTGAAAGACGAGCCGGTGAAGGGAAAAGAGGTTCCTCTGGAAAGGACTGAGACATCTGGGGGACTCTTGGAATGGTGGCACGACCCTGGAGTTCCTCTCGCCGTTCCTGTTGAGAGGGCCTCCTCTTGAGATGCGACGGGAACGCCGGGAACTCTTTCCCGACGAAGCAGGGAAAGGATCCCTCATCTCGAGCTACGAGGCGGAAACGGGGCTCCTCTGGTTGTGGGCGGGACCCTCGTCATTCCTCTCGAGTGGAGACGGCTAGGTCGGGGAACTTCTTGATTTGCACCAAGGGTGTGAAGGACCCTTTCGAAGTTCCAGAGGTGAGGTGTGATCAGCCTCGAGACGCCTCAGCGGAAATGGGCCTCATCTCGCCTGGAGGGGAGAACCTCCTGGATTTTCTCGAGTTGCGGCAGGTCTTCTCGAGTTACGGCGGGGACCTCAGGGACCCGCTCTGGTGGCCTCAGGAAAGGCCAGTCCCCATGCGAGTTGCTAGGGGACCTCTCGGGATTCCTCTCCCGTCCATGCCGGGGCCTCAGTCCTTGTGTGGAGTCGGGGCCGGAACCTGAGGATTCCTCTCCAGTGTTGCCATGGATCTTGGGGTGCTTCTGAGTCTCCCCAGGGGAGTCAGGCCTCGTCTCGAGTGGGGGCATGCACGTGCGCTTTCCTCCCGAGCTGCAGCAGTAGTGTCACGCTTCCTGTCACGTGGATCAAGGGATCTGTGGCTTTCCCTCGAGGCTGTCCCTCGAGGCTTTCCCACGAGGCTTTCCCACAGGGCTGTGCCACGTGCCACCTTGGTGTGAGTCGATCCTCGGCGTGAAAGACGAGCCGGTGAAGGGAAAAGAGGTTCCTCTGGAATGGACTGAGACATCTGGGGGACTCTTGGAATGGTGGCACGACCCTGGAGTTCCTCTCGCCGTTCCTGTTGAGAGGGCCTCCTCTTGAGATGCGACGGGAACGCCGGGAACTCTTTCCCGACGAAGCAGGGAAAGGATCCCTCATCTCGAGCTACGAGGCGGAAACGGGGCTCCTCTGGATGTGGGCGGGACCCTCGTGATTCCTCTCGAGTGGAGACGGCTAGGTCGGGGAACTTCTTGATTTGCACCAAGGGTGTGAAGGACCCTTTCGAAGTTCCAGAGGTGAGGTGTGATCAGCCTCGAGACGCCTCAGCGGAAATGGGCCTCATCTCGCCTGGAGGGGAGAACCTCCTGGATTTTCTCGAGTTGCGGCAGGTCTTCTCGAGTTACGGCGGGGACCTCAGGGACCCGCTCTGGTGGCCTCAGGAAAGGCCAGTCCCCATGCGAGTTGCTAGGGGACCTCTCGGGATTCCTCTCCCGTCCATGCCGGGGCCTCAGTCCTTGTGTGGAGTCGGGGCCGGAACCTGAGGATTCCTCTCCAGTGTTGCCATGGATCTTGGGGTGCTTCTGAGTCTCTCCAGGGGAGTCAGGCCTCGTCTCGAGTGGGGGCATGCACGTGCGCTTTCCTCCCGAGCTGCAGCAGTAGTGTCACGCTTCCTGTCACGTGGATCAAGGGATCTGTGGCTTTCCCTCGAGGCGGTCCCTCGAGGCTTTCCCACGAGGCTTTCCCACAGGGCTGTGCCACGTGCCACCTTGGTGGGAGTCGATCCTCGGCGTGAAAGACGAGCCGGTGAAGGGAAAAGAGGTTCCTCTGGAATGGACTGAGACATCTGGGGGACTCTTGGAATGGTGGCACGACCCTGGAGTTCCTCTCGCCGTTCCTGTTGAGAGGGCCTCCTCTTGAGATGCGACGGGAACGCCGGGAACTCTTTCCCGACGAAGCAGGGAAAGGATCCCTCATCTCGAGCTACGAGGCGGAAACGGGGCTCCTCTGGATGTGGGCGGGACCCTCGTGATTCCTCTCGAGTGGAGACGGCTAGGTCGGGGAACTTCTTGATTTGCACCAAGGGTGTGAAGGACCCTTTCGAAGTTCCAGAGGTGAGGTGTGATCAGCCTCGAGACGCCTCAGCGGAAATGGGCCTCATCTCGCCTGGAGGGGAGAACCTCCTGGATTTTCTCGAGTTGCGGCAGGTCTTCTCGAGTTACGACGGGGACCTCAGGGACCCGCTCTGGTGGCCTCAGGAAAGGCCAGTCCCCATGCGAGTTGCTAGGGGACCTCTCGGCATTCCTCTCCCGTCCATGCCGGGGCCTCAGTCCTTGTGTGGAGTCGGGGCCGGAACCTGAGGATTCCTCTCCAGTGTTGCCATGGATCTTGGGGTGCTTCTGAGTCTCCCCAGGGGAGTCAGGCCTCGTCTCGAGTGGGGGCATGCACGTGCGCTTTCCTCCCGAGCTGCAGCAGTAGTGTCACGCTTCCTGTCACGTGGATCAAGGGATCTGTGGCTTTCCCTCGAGGCTGTCCCTCGAGGCTTTCCCACGAGGCTTTCCCACAGGGCTGTGCCACGTGCCACCTTGGTGTGAGTCGATCCTCGGCGTGAAAGACGAGCCGGTGAAGGGAAAAGAGGTTCCTCTGGAATGGACTGAGACATCTGGGGGACTCTTGGAATGGTGGCACGACCCTGGAGTTCCTCTCGCCGTTCCTGTTGAGAGGGCCTCCTCTTGAGATGCGACGGGAACGCCGGGAACTCTTTCCCGACGAAGCAGGGAAAGGATCCCTCATCTCGAGCTACGAGGCGGAAACGGGGCTCCTCTGGATGTGGGCGGGACCCTCGTGATTCCTCTCGAGTGGAGACGGCTAGGTCGGGGAACTTCTTGATTTGCACCAAGGGTGTGAAGGACCCTTTCGAAGTTCCAGAGGTGAGGTGTGATCAGCCTCGAGACGCCTCAGCGGAAATGGGCCTCATCTCGCCTGGAGGGGAGAACCTCCTGGATTTTCTCGAGTTGCGGCAGGTCTTCTCGAGTTACGGCGGGGACCTCAGGGACCCGCTCTGGTGGCCTCAGGAAAGGCCAGTCCCCATGCGAGTTGCTAGGGGACCTCTCGGGATTCCTCTCCCGTCCATGCCGGGGCCTCAGTCCTTGTGTGGAGTCGGGGCCGGAACCTGAGGATTCCTCTCCAGTGTTGCCATGGATCTTGGGGTGCTTCTGAGTCTCTCCAGGGGAGTCAGGCCTCGTCTCGAGTGGGGGCATGCACGTGCGCTTTCCTCCCGAGCTGCAGCAGTAGTGTCACGCTTCCTGTCACGTGGATCAAGGGATCTGTGGCTTTCCCTCGAGGCGGTCCCTCGAGGCTTTCCCACGAGGCTTTCCCACAGGGCTGTGCCACGTGCCACCTTGGTGGGAGTCGATCCTCGGCGTGAAAGACGAGCCGGTGAAGGGAAAAGAGGTTCCTCTGGAATGGACTGAGACATCTGGGGGACTCTTGGAATGGTGGCACGACCCTGGAGTTCCTCTCGCCGTTCCTGTTGAGAGGGCCTCCTCTTGAGATGCGACGGGAACGCCGGGAACTCTTTCCCGACGAAGCAGGGAAAGGATCCCTCATCTCGAGCTACGAGGCGGAAACGGGGCTCCTCTGGATGTGGGCGGGACCCTCGTGATTCCTCTCGAGTGGAGACGGCTAGGTCGGGGAACTTCTTGATTTGCACCAAGGGTGTGAAGGACCCTTTCGAAGTTCCAGAGGTGAGGTGTGATCAGCCTCGAGACGCCTCAGCGGAAATGGGCCTCATCTCGCCTGGAGGGGAGAACCTCCTGGATTTTCTCGAGTTGCGGCAGGTCTTCTCGAGTTACGACGGGGACCTCAGGGACCCGCTCTGGTGGCCTCAGGAAAGGCCAGTCCCCATGCGAGTTGCTAGGGGACCTCTCGGCATTCCTCTCCCGTCCATGCCGGGGCCTCAGTCCTTGTGTGGAGTCGGGGCCGGAACCTGAGGATTCCTCTCCAGTGTTGCCATGGATCTTGGGGTGCTTCTGAGTCTCCCCAGGGGAGTCAGGCCTCGTCTCGAGTGGGGGCATGCACGTACGCTTTCCTCCCTAGCTGCAGCAGTAGTGTCACGCTTCCTGTCACGTGGATCAAGGGATCTGTGGCTTTCCCTCGAGGCTGTCCCTCGAGGCTTTTCCACGAGGCTTTCCCACAGGGCTGTGCCACGTGCCACCTTGGTGGGAGTCGATCCTCGGCGTGAAAGACGAGCCGGTGAAGGGAAAAGAGGTTCCTCTGGAATGGACTGAGACATCTGGGGGACTCTTGGAATGGTGGCACGACCCTGGAGTTCCTCTCGCCGTTCCTGTTGAGAGGGCCTCCTCTTGAGATGCGACGGGAACGCCGGGAACTCTTTCCCGAAGAAGCAGGGAAAGGATCCCTCATCTCGAGCTACGAGGCGGAAACGGGGCTCCTCTGGATGTGGGCGGGACCCTCGTGATTCCTCTCGAGTGGAGACGGGTATGTCGGGGAACTTCTTGGTTTGCACCATGGGTGTAAAGACCCTTTCGAAGTTCCAGAGGTGAGGTGTGATCAGCCTCGAGACGCCTCAGCGGAAATGGGCCTCATCTCGCCTGGAGGGGAGAACCTCCTGGATTTTCTCGAGTTGCGGCAGATCTTCTCGCGTTACGACGGGGACCTCAGGGACCCGCTCTGGTGGCCTCAGGAAAGGCCAGTCCCCATGCGAGTTGCTAGGGGACCTCTCGGGATTCCTCTCCCGTCTATGCCGGGGCCTCAGTCCTTGTGTGGAGTCGGGGCCGGAACCTGAGGATTCCTCTCCAGTGTTGCCATGGATCTTGGGGTGCTTCTGAGTCTCCCCAGGGGAGTCAGGCCTCGTCTCGAGTGGGGGCATGCACGTGCGCTTTCCTCCCGAGCTGCAGCAGTAGTGTCACGCGTCCTGTCACGTGGATCAAGGGATCTGTGGCTTTCCCTCGAGGCTGTCCCTCTAGGCTTTCCCACGAGGCTTTCCCACAGGGCTGTGCCACGTGCCACCTTGGTGTGAGTCGATCCTCGGCGTGAAAGACGAGCCGGTGAAGGGAAAAGAGGTTCCTCTGGAATGGACTGAGACATCTGGGGGACTCTTGGAATGGTGGCACGACCCTGGAGTTCCTCTCGCCGTTCCTGTTGAGAGGGCCTCCTCTTGAGATGCGACGGGAACGCCGGGAACTCTTTCCCGACGAAGCAGGGAAAGGATCCCTCATCTCGAGCTACGAGGCGGAAACGGGGCTCCTCTGGATGTGGGCGGGACCCTCGTGATTCCTCTCGAGTGGAGACGGCTAGGTCGGGGAACTTCTTGATTTGCACCAAGGGTGTGAAGGACCCTTTCGAAGTTCCAGAGGTGAGGTGTGATCAGCCTCGAGACGCCTCAGCGGAAATGGGCCTCATCTCGCCTGGAGGGGAGAACCTCCTGGATTTTCTCGAGTTGCGGCAGGTCTTCTCGAGTTACGACGGGGACCTCAGGGACCCGCTCTGGTGGCCTCAGGAAAGGCCAGTCCCCATGCGAGTTACTAGGGGACCTCTCGGGATTCCTCTCCCGTCCATGCCGGGGCCTCAGTCCTTGTGTGGAGTCGGGGCCGGAACCTGAGGATTCCTCTCCAGTGTTGCCATGGATCTTGGGGTGCTTCTGAGTCTCCCCACGGGTGTCAGGCCTCGTCTCGAGTGGGGGCATGCACGTGCGCTTTCCTCCCGAGCTGCAGCAGTAGTGTCACGCTTCCTGTCACGTGGATCAAGGGATCTGTGGCTTTCCCTCGAGGCTGTCCCTCGAGGCTTTCCCACGAGGCTTTCCCACAGGGCTGTGCCACGTGCCACCTTGGTGTGAGTCGATCCTCGGCGTGAAAGACGAGCCGGTGAAGGGAAAAGAGGTTCCTCCGGAATGGACTGAGACATCTGGTGGACTCTTGGAATGGTGGCACGACCCTGGAGTTCCTCTCGCCGTTCCTGTTGAGAGGGCCTCCTCTTGAGATGCGACGGAAACGCCGGCAACTCTTTCCCGACGAAGCAGGGAAAGGATCCCTCATCTCGAGCTACGAGGCGGAAACGGGGCTCTTCTGGATGTGGGCGGGACCCTCGTGATTCCTCTCGAGTGGAGACGGGTATGTCGGGGAACTTCTTGATTTGCACCAAGGGTGTGAAGGACCCTTTCGAAGTTCCAGAGGTGAGGTGTGATCAGCCTCAAGATGCCTCAGCGGAAATGGGCCTCATCTCGCCTGGAGGGGAGAACCTCCTGGATTTTCTCGAGTTGCGGCAGGTCTTCTCGAGTTACGACGGGGACCTCAGGGACCCGCTCTGGTGGCCTCAGGAAAGGCCAGTCCCCATGCGAGTTGCTAGGGGACCTCTCGGGATTCCTCTCCCGTCCATGCCAGGGCCTCAGTCCTTGTGTGGAGTCGGGGCCGGAACCTGAGGATTCCTCTCCAGTGTTGCCATGGATCTTGGGGTGCTTCTGAGTCTCCCCAGGGGAGTCAGGCCTCGTCTCGAGTGGGGGCATGCACGTGCGCTTTCCTCCCGAGCTGCAGCAGTAGTGTCACGCTTCCTGTCACGTGGATCAAGGGATCTGTGGCTTTCCCTCGAGGCTGTCCCTCGAGGCTTTCCCACGAGGCTTTCCCACAGGGCTGTGCTACGTGCCACCTTGGTGGGAGTCGATCCTCGGCGTGAAAGACGAGCCGGTGAAGGGAAAAGAGGTTCCTCTGGAATGGACTGAGACATCTGGGGGACTCTTGGAATGGTGGCACGACCCTGGAGTTCCTCTCGCCGTTCCTGTTGAGAGGGCCTCCTCTTGAGATGCGACGGGAACGCCGGGAACTCTTTCCCGACGAAGCAGGGAAAGGATCCCTCATCTCGAGCTACGAGGCGGAAACGGGGCTCCTCTGGATGTGGGCGGGACCCTCGTGATTCCTCTCGAGTGGAGACGGGTATGTCGGGGAACTTCTTGATTTGCACCAAGGGTGTGAAGGACCCTTTCGAAGTTCCAGAGGTGAGGTGTGATCAGCCTCGAGACGCCTCAGCGGAAATGGGCCTCATCTCGCCTGGAGGGGAGAACCTCCTGGATTTTCTCGAGTTGCGGCAGATCTTATCGTGTTACGACGGGGACCTCAGGGACCCGCTCTGGTGGCCTCAGGAAAGGCCAGTCCCCATGCGAGTTGCTAGGGGACCTCTCGGGATTCCTCTCCCGTCTATGCCGGGGCCTCAGTCCTTGTGTGGAGTCGGGGCCGGAACCTGAGGATTCCTCTCCAGTGTTGCCATGGATCTTGGGGTGCTTCTGAGTCTCCCCAGGGGAGTCAGGCCTCGTCTCGAGTGGGGGCATGCACGTGCGCTTTCCTCCCGAGCTGCAGCAGTAGTGTCACGCTTCCTGTCACGTGGATCAAGGGATCTGTGGCTTTCCCTCGAGGCTGTCCCTCGAGGCTTTCCCACGAGGCTTTCCCACAGGGCTGTGCCACGTGCCACCTTGGTGGGAGTCGATCCTCGGCGTGAAAGACGAGCCGGTGAAGGGAAAAGAGGTTCCTCTGGAATGGACTGAGACATCTGGGGGACTCTTGGAATGGTGGCACGACCCTGGAGTTCCTCTCGCCGTTCCTGTTGAGAGGGCCTCCTCTTGAGATGCGACGGGAACGCCGGCAACTCTTTCCCGACGAAGCAGGGAAAGGATCCCTCATCTCGAGCTACGAGGCGGAAACGGGGCTCCTCTGGATGTGGGCGGGACCCTCGTGATTCCTCTCGAGTGGAGACGGGTATGTCGGGGAACTTCTTGATTTGCACCAAGGGTGTGAAGGACCCTTTCGAAGTTCCAGAGGTGAGGTGTGATCAGCCTCGAGACGCCTCAGCGGAAATGGGCCTCATCTCGCCTGGAGGGGAGAACCTCCTGGATTTTCTCGAGTTGCGGCAGATCTTCTCGCGTTACGACGGGGACCTCAGGGACCCGCTCTGGTGGCCTCAGGAAAGGCCAGTCCCCATGCGAGTTGCTAGGGGACCTCTCGGGATTCCTCTCCCGTCTATGCCGGGGCCTCAGTCCTTGTGTGGAGTCGGGGCCGGAACCTGAGGATTCCTCTCCAGTGTTGCCATGGATCTTGGGGTGCTTCTGAGTCTCCCCAGGGGAGTCAGGCCTCGTCTCGAGTGGGGGCATGCACGTGCTCTTTCCTCCCGAGCTGCAGCAGTAGTGTCACGCTTCCTGTCACGTGGATCAAGGGATCTGTGGCTTTCCCTCGAGGCTGTCCCTCGAGGCTTTCCCACGAGGCTTTCCCACAGGGCTGTGCCACGTGCCACCTTGGTGGGAGTCGATCCTCGGCGTGAAAGACGAGCCGGTGAAGGGAAAAGAGGTTCCTCTGGAATGGACTGAGACATCTGGGGGACTCTTGGAATGGTGGCACGACCCTGGAGTTCCTCTCGCCTTTCCTGTTGAGAGGGCCTCCTCTTGAGATGCGACGGGAACGCCGGCAACTCTTTCCCGACGAAGCAGGGAAAGGATCCCTCATCTCGAGCTACGAGGCGGAAACGGGGCTCCTCTGGATGTGGGCGGGACCCTCGTGATTCCTCTCGAGTGGAGACGGCTAGGTCGGGGAACTTCTTGATTTGCACCAAGGGTGTGAAGGACCCTTTCGAAGTTCCAGAGGTGAGGTGTGATCAGCCTCGAGACGCCTCAGCGGAAATGGGCCTCATCTCGCCTGGAGGGGAGAACCTCCTGGATTTTCTCGAGTTGCGGCAGGTCTTCTCGAGTTACGACGGGGACCTCAGGGACCCGCTCTGGTGGCCTCAGGAAAGGCCAGTCCCCATGCAAGTTGCTAGGGAACCTCTCGGGATTCCTCTCCCGTCCATGCCGGGGCCTCAGTCCTTGTGTGGAGTTGGGGCCGGAACCTGAGGATTCCTCTCCAGTGTTGCCATGGATCTTGGGGTGCTTCTGAGTCTCCCCAGGGGAGTCAGGCCTCGTCTCGAGTGGGGGCATGCACGTGCGCTTTCCTCCCGAGCTGCAGCAGTAGTGTCACGCTTCCTGTCACGTGGATCAAGGGATCTGTGGCTTTCCCTCGAGGCTGTCCCTCGAGGCTTTCCCACGAGGCTTTCCCACAGGGCTGTGCCACGTGCCACCTTGGTGGGAGTCGATCCTCGGCGTGAAAGGCGAGCCGGTGAAGGGAAAAGAGGTTCCTCTGGAATGGACTGAGACATCTGGGGGACTCTTGGAATGGTGGCACGACCCTGGAGTTCCTCTCGCCGTTCATGTTGAGAGGGCCTCCTCTTCACATGCGACGGGAACGCCGGGAACTCTTTCCCGACGAAGCAGGGAAAGGATCCCTCATCTCGACCTACGAGGCGGAAACGGGGCTCCTCTGGATGTGGGCGGGACCCTCGTGATTCCTCTCGAGTGGAGACGGCTAGGTCGGGGAACTTCTTGATTTGCACCAAGGGTGTGAAGGACCCTTTCGAAGTTCCAGAGGTGAGGTGTGATCAGCCTCGAGACGCCTCAGCGGAAATGGGCCTCATCTCGCCTGGAGGGGAGAACCTCCTGGATTTTCTCGAGTTGCGGCAGGTCTTCTCGAGTTACGACGGGGACCTCAGGGACCCGCTCTGGTGGCCTCAGGAAAGGCCAGTCCCCATGCAAGTTGCTAGGGAACCTCTCGGGATTCCTCTCCCGTCCATGCCGGGGCCTCAGTCCTTGTGTGGAGTTGGGGCCGGAACCTGAGGATTCCTCTCCAGTGTTGCCATGGATCTTGGGGTGCTTCTGAGTCTCCCCAGGGGAGTCAGGCCTCGTCTCGAGTGGGGGCATGCACGTGCGCTTTCCTCCCGAGCTGCAGCAGTAGTGTCACGCTTCCTGTCACGTGGATCAAGGGATCTGTGGCTTTCCCTCGAGGCTGTCCCTCGAGGCTTTCCCACGAGGCTTTCCCACAGGGCTGTGCCACGTGCCACCTTGGTGGGAGTCGATCCTCGGCGTGAAAGGCGAGCCGGTGAAGGGAAAAGAGGTTCCTCTGGAATGGACTGAGACATCTGGGGGACTCTTGGAATGGTGGCACGACCCTGGAGTTCCTCTCGCCGTTCATGTTGAGAGGGCCTCCTCTTCACATGCGACGGGAACGCCGGGAACTCTTTCCCGACGAAGCAGGGAAAGGATCCCTCATCTCGACCTACGAGGCGGAAACGGGGCTCCTCTGGATGTGGGCGGGACCCTCGTGATTCCTCTCGAGTGGAGACGGCTAGGTCGGGGAACTTCTTGATTTGCACCAAGGGTGTGAAGGACCCTTTCGAAGTTCCAGAGGTGAGGTGTGATCAGCCTCGAGACGCCTCAGCGGAAATGGGCCTCATCTCGCCTGGAGGGGAGAACCTCCTGGATTTTCTCGAGTTGCGGCAGGTCTTCTCGAGTTACGACGGGGACCTCAGGGACCCGCTCTGGTGGCCTCAGGAAAGGCCAGTCCACATGCGAGTTGCTAGGGGACCTCTCGGGATTCCTCTCCCGTCCATGCCGGGGCCTCAGTCCTTGTGTGGAGTCGGGGCCGGAACCTGAGGATTCCTCTCCAGTGTTGCCATGGATCTTGGGGTGCTTCTGAGTCTCCCCAGGGGAGTCAGGCCTCGTCTCGAGTGGGGGCCTGCACGTGCGCTTTCCTCCCGAGCTGCAGCAGTAGTGTCACGCTTCCTGTCACGTGGATCAAGGGATCTGTGGCTTTCCCTCGAGGCTGTCCCTCGAGGCTTTCCCACGAGGCTTTCCCACAGGGCTGTGCCACGTGCCACCTTGGTGTGAGTCGATCCTCGGCGAGAAAGACGAGCCGGTGAAGGGAAAAGAGGTTCCTCTGGAATGGACTGAGACATCTGGGGGACTCTTGGAATGGTGGCACGACCCTGGAGTTCCTCTCGCCGTTCCTGTTGAGAGGGCCTCCTCTTGAGATGCGACGGGAACGCCGGGAACTCTTTCCCGACGAAGCAGGGAAAGGATCCCTCATCTCGAGCTACGAGGCGGATACGGGGCTCCTCTGGATGTGGGCGGGACCCTCGTGATTCCTCTCGAGTGGAGACGGCTAGGTCAGGGAACTTCTGGATTTGCACCAAGGGTGTGAAGGTCCCTTTCGAAGTTCCAGAGGTGAGGTGTGATCAGCCTCGAGACGCCTCAGCGGATATGGGCCTCATCTCGCCTGGAGGGGAGAACCTCCTGGATTTTCTCGAGTTGCGGCAGGTCTTCTCGAGTTACGACGGGGACCTCAGGGACCCGCTCTGGTGGCCTCAGGAAAGGCCAGTCCCCATGCGAGTTGCTAGGGGACCTCTCGGGATTCCTCTCCCGTCCATGCCGGGGCCTCACTCCTTGTGTGGAGTCTGGGCCGGAACCTGAGGATTCCTCTCCAGTGTTGCCATGGATCTTGGGGTGCTTCTGAGTCTCCCCAGGGGAGTCAGGCCTCGTCTCGAGTGGGGGCATGCACGTGCGCTTTCCTCCCGGGCTGCAGCAGTAGTGTCACGCTTCCTGTCACGTGGATCAAGGGATCTGTGGCTTTCCCTCGAGACTGTCCCTCGAGGCTTTCCCACAGGGCTGTGCCACGTGCCACCTTGGTGGGAGTCGATCCTCGGCGTGAAAGACGAGCCGGTGAAGGGAAAAGAGGTTCCTCTGGAATGGACTGAGACATCTGGGGGACTCTTGGAATGGTGGCACGACCCTGGAGTTCCTCTCGCCATTCCTGTTGAGAGGGCCTCCTCTTCACATGCGACGGGAACGCCGGGAACTCTTTCCCGACGAAGCAGGGAAAGGATCCCTCATCTCGAGCTACGAGGTGGAAACGGGGCTCCTCTGGATGTGGGCGGAACCCTCGTGATTCCTCTCGAGTGGAGACGGCTAGGTCGGGGAACTTCTTGATTTGCACCAAGGGTGTGAAGGACCCTTTCGAAGTTCCAGAGGTGAGGTGTGATCAGCCTCGAGACGCCTCAGCGGAAATGGGCCTCATCTCGCCTGGAGGGGAGAACCTCCTGGATTTTCTCGAGTTGCGGCAGGTCTTCTCGAGTTACGACGGGGACCTCAGGGACCCGCTCTGGTGGCCTCAGGAAAGGCCAGTCCACATGCGAGTTGCTAGGGGACCTCTCGGGATTCCTCTCCCGTCCATGCCGGGGCCTCAGTCCTTGTGTGGAGTCGGGGCCGGAACCTGAGGATTCCTCTCCAGTGTTGCCATGGATCTTGGGGTGCTTCTGAGTCTCCCCAGGGGAGTCAGGCCTCGTCTCGAGTGGGGGCCTGCACGTGCGCTTTCCTCCCGAGCTGCAGCAGTAGTGTCACGCTTCCTGTCACGTGGATCAAGGGATCTGTGGCTTTCCCTCGAGGCTGTCCCTCGAGGCTTTCCCACGAGGCTTTCCCACAGGGCTGTGCCACGTGCCACCTTGGTGTGAGTCGATCCTCGGCGAGAAAGACGAGCCGGTGAAGGGAAAAGAGGTTCCTCTGGAATGGACTGAGACATCTGGGGGACTCTTGGAATGGTGGCACGACCCTGGAGTTCCTCTCGCCGTTCCTGTTGAGAGGGCCTCCACTTGAGATGCGACGGGAACGCCGGGAACTCTTTCCCGACGAAGCAGGGAAAGGATCCCTCATCTCGAGCTACGAGGCGGAAACGGGGCTCCTCTGGATGTGGGCGGGACCCTCGTGATTCCTCTCGAGTGGAGACGGCTAGGTCAGGGAACTTCTGGATTTGCACCAAGGGTGTGAAGAACCCTTTCGAAGTTCCAGAGGTGAGGTGTGATCAGCCTCGAGACGCCTCAGCGGATATGGGCCTCATCTCGCCTGGAGGGGAGAACCTCCTGGATTTTCTCGAGTTGCGGCAGGTCTTCTCGAGTTACGACGGGGACCTCAGGGACCCGCTCTGGTGGCCTCAGGAAAGGCCAGTCCCCATGCGAGTTGCTAGGGGACCTCTCGGGATTCCTCTCCCGTCCATGCCGGGGCCTCACTCCTTGTGTGGAGTCTGGGCCGGAACCTGAGGATTCCTCTCCAGTGTTGCCATGGATCTTGGGGTGCTTCTGAGTCTCCCCAGGGGAGTCAGGCCTCGTCTCGAGTGGGGGCATGCACGTGCGCTTTCCTCCCGGGCTGCAGCAGTAGTGTTACGCTTCCTGTCACGTGGATCAAGGGATCTGTGGCTTTCCCTCGAGACTGTCCCTCGAGGCTTTCCCACAGGGCTGTGCCACGTGCCACCTTGGTGGGAGTCGATCCTCGGCGTGAAAGACGAGCCGGTGAAGGGAAAAGAGTTTCCTCTGGAATGGACTGAGACATCTGGGGGACTCTTGGAATGGTGGCACGACCCTGGAGTTCCTCTCGCCATTCCTGTTGAGAGGGCCTCCTCTTCACATGCGACGGGAACGCCGGGAACTCTTTCCCGACGAAGCAGGGAAAGGATCCCTCATCTCGAGCTACGAGGTGGAAACGGGGCTCCTCTGGATGTGGGCGGAACCCTCGTGATTCCTCTCGAGTGGAGACGGCTAGGTCGGGGAACTTCTTGATTTGCACCAAGGGTGTGAAGGACCCTTTCGAAGTTCCAGAGGTGAGGTGTGATCAGCCTCGAGACGCCTCAGCGGAAATGGGCCTCATCTCGCCTGGAGGGGAGAACCTCCTGGATTTTCTCGAGTTGCGGCAGGTCTTCTCGAGTTACGACGGGGACCTCAGGGACCCGCTCTGGGGGCCTCAGGAAAGGCCAGTCCACATGCGAGTTGCTAGGGGACCTCTCGGGATTCCTCTCCCGTCCATGCCGGGGCCTCAGTCCTTGTGTGGAGTCGGGGCCGGAACCTGAGGATTCCTCTCCAGTGTTGCCATGGATCTTGGGGTGCTTCTGAGTCTCCCCAGGGGAGTCAGGCCTCGTCTCGAGTGGGGGCATGCACGTGCGCTTTCCTCCCGAGCTGCAGCAGTAGTGTCACGCTTCCTGTCACGTGGATCAAGGGATCTGTGGCTTTCCCTCGAGGCTGTCCCTCGAGGCTTTTCCACGAGGCTTTCCCACAGGGCTGTGCCACGTGCCACCTTGGTGGGAGTCGATCCTCGGCGTGAAAGGCGAGCCGGTGAAGGGAAAAGAGGTTCCTCTGGAATGGACTGAGACATCTGGGGGACTCTTGGAATGGTGGCACGACCCTGGAGTTCCTCTCGCCGTTCCTGTTGAGAGGGCCTCCTCTTCACATGCGACGGGAAAACCGGGAACTCTTTCCCGACGAAGCAGGGAAAGGATCCCTCATCTCGAGCTACGAGGCGGAAACGGGGCTCCTCTGGATGTGGGCGGGACCCTGGTGATTCCTCTCGAGTGGAGACGGCTAGGTCGGGGAACTTCTTGATTTGCACCAAGGGTGTGAAGGACCCTTTCGAAGTTCCAGAGGTGAGGTGTGATCAGCCTCGAGATGCCTCAGCGGAAATGGGCCTCATCTCGCCTGGAGGGGAGAACCTTCTGGATTTTCTCGAGTTGCGGCAGGTCTTCTCGAGTTACGACGGGGACCTCAGGGACCCGCTCTGGTGGCCTCAGGAATGGCCAGTCCCCATGCGAGTTGCTAGGGGACCTCTCGGGATTCCTCTCCCGTCCATGCCGGGGCCTCAGTCCTTGTGTGGAGTCGGGGCCGGAACCTGAGGATTCCTCTCCAGTGTTGCCATGGATCTTGGGGTGATTCTGAGTCTCCCCAGGGGAGTCAGGCCTCGTCTCGAGTGGGGGCATGCACGTGCGCTTTCCTCCCTAGCTGCAGCAGTAGTGTCACGCTTCCTGTCACGTGGATCAAGGGATCTGTGGCTTTCCCTCGAGGCTGTCCCTCGAGGCTTTCCCACGAGGCTTTTCCACAGGGCTGTGCCACGTGCCACCTCGGTGTGAGTCGATCCTCGGCGTGAAAGACGAGCCGGTGAAGGGAAAAGAGGTTCCTCTGGAATGGACTGAGACATCTGGGGGACTCTTGGAATGGTGGCACGACCCTGGAGTTCCTCTCGCCGTTCCTGTTGAGAGGGCCTCCTCTTGAGATGCGACGGGAACGCCGGGAACTCTTTCCCGACGAAGCAGGGAAAGGATCCCTCATCTCGAGCTACGAGGCGGAAACGGGGCTCCTCTGGATGTGGGCGGGACCCTCGTGATTCCTCTCGAGTGGAGACGGCTAGGTCGGGGAACTTCTTGATTTGCACCAAGGGTGTGAAGGACCCTTTCGAAGTTCCAGAGGTGAGGTGTGATCAGCCTCGAGACGCCTCAGCGGAAATGGGCCTCATCTCGCCTGGAGGGGAGAACCTCCTGGATTTTCTCGAGTTGCGGCAGGTCTTCTCGAGTTACGACGGGGACCTCAGGGACCCGCTCTGGTGGCCTCAGGAAAGGCCAGTCCCCATGCGAGTTGCTAGGGGACCTCTCGGGATTCCTCTCCCGTCCATGCCGGGGCCTCAGTCCTTGTGTGGAGTAGGGGCCGGAACCTGAGGATTCCTCTCCAGTGTTGCCATGGATCTTGGGGTGCTTCTGAGTCTCCCCACGGGTGTCAGGCCTCGTCTCGAGTGGGGGCATGCACGTGCGCTTTCCTCCCGAGCTGCAGCAGTAGTGTCACGCTTCCTGTCACGTGGATCAAGGGATCTGTGGCTTTCCCTCGAGGCTGTCCCTCGAGGCTTTCCCACGAGGCTTTCCCACAGGGCTGTGCCACGTGCCACCTTGGTGGGAGTCGATCCTCGGCGTGAAAGACGAGCCGGTGAAGGGAAAAGAGGTTCCTCTGGAATGGACTGAGACATCTGGGGGACTCTTGGAATGGTGGCACGACCCTGGAGTTCCTCTCGCCGTTCCTGTTGAGAGGGCCTCCTCTTGAGATGCGACGGGAACGCCGGGAAATCTTTCCCGACGAAGCAGGGAAAGGATCCCTCATCTCGAGCTACGAGGCGGAAACGGGGCTCCTCTGGATGTGGGCGGGACCCTCGTGATTCCTCTCGAGTGGAGACGGGTATGTCGGGGAACTTCTTGATTTGCACCAAGGGTGTGAAGGACCCTTGCGAAGTTCCAGAGGTGAGGTGTGATCAGCCTCGAGATGCTTCAGCGGAAATGGGCCTCATCTCGCCTGGAGGGGAGAACCTCCTGGATTTTCTCGAGTTGCGGCAGGTCTTCTCGAGTTACGACGGGGACCTCAGGGACCCGCTCTGGTGGCCTCAGGAAAGGCCAGTCCACATGCGAGTTGCTAGGGGACCTCTCGGTATTCCTCTCCCGTCCATGCCGGGGCCTCAGTCCTTGTGTGGAGTCGGGGCCGGAACCTGAGGATTCCTCTCCAGTGTTGCCATGGATCTTGGGGTGCTTCTGAGTCTCCCCACGGGTGTCAGGCCTCGTCTCGAGTGGGGGCATGCACGTGCGCTTTCCTCCCGAGCTGCAGCAGTAGTGTCACGCTTCCTGTCACGTGGATCAAGGGATCTGTGGCTTTCCCTCGAGGCTGTCCCTCGAGGCTTTCCCACGAGGCTTTCCCACAGGGCTGTGCCACGTGCCACCTTGGTGTGAGTCGATCCTCGGCGTGAAAGACGAGCCGGTGAAGGGAAAAGAGGTTCCTCTGGAATGGACTGAGACATCTGGGGGACTCTTGGAATGGTGGCACGACCCTGGAGTTCCTCTCGCCGTTCCTGTTGAGAGGGCCTCCTCTTGAGATGCGACGGGAACGCCGGGAACTCTTTCCCGACGAAGCAGGGAAAGGATCCCTCATCTCGAGCTACGAGGCGGAAACGGGGCTCCTCTGGATGTGGGCGGGACCCTCGTGATTCCTCTCGAGTGGAGACGGCTAGGTCGGGGAACTTCTTGATTTGCACCAAGGGTGTGAAGGACCCTTTCGAAGTTCCAGAGGTGAGGTGTGATCAGCCTCGAGACGCCTCAGCGGAAATGGGCCTCATCTCGCCTGGAGGGGAGAACCTCCTGGATTTTCTCCAGTTGCGGCAGGTCTTCTCGAGTTACGACGGGGACCTCAGGGACCCGCTCTGGTGGCCTCAGGAAAGGCCAGTCCCCATGCGAGTTGCTAGGGGACCTCTCGGGATTCCTCTCCCGTCCATGCCGGGGCCTCAGTCCTTGTGTGGAGTCGGGGCCGGAACCTGAGGATTCCTCTCCAGTGTTGCCATGGATCTTGGGGTGCTTCTGAGTCTCCCCAGGGGAGTCAGGCCTCGTCTCGAGTGGGGGCATGCACGTGCGCTTTCCTCCCGAGCTGCAGCAGTAGTGTCACGCTTCCTGTCACGTGGATCAAGGGATCTGTGGCTTTCCCTCGAGGCTGTCCCTCGAGGCTTTCCCACGAGGCTTTCCCACAGGGCTGTGCCACGTGCCACCTTGGTGGGAGTCGATCCTCGGCGTGAAAGACGAGCCGGTGAAGGGAAAAGAGGTTCCTCTGGAATGGACTGAGACATCTGGGGGACTCTTGGAATGGTGGCACGACCCTGGAGTTCCTCTCGCCGTTCCTGTTGAGAGGGCCTCCTCTTGAGATGCGACGGGAACGCCGGGAACTCTTTCCCGACGAAGCAGGGAAAGGATCCCTCATCTCGAGCTACGAGGCGGAAACGGGGCTCCTCTGGATATGGGCGGGACCCTCGTGATTCCTCTCGAGTGGAGACGGCTAGGTCGGGGAACTTCTTGATTTGCACCAAGGGTGTGAAGGACCCTTTCGAAGTTCCAGAGGTGAGGTGTGATCAGCCTCGAGACGCCTCAGCGGAAATGGGCCTCATCTCGCCTGGAGGGGAGAACCTCCTGGATTTTCTCGAGTTGCGGCAGGTCTTCTCGAGTTACGACGGGGACCTCAGGGACCCGCTCTGGTGGCCTCAGGAAAGGCCAGTCCCCATGCGAGTTGCTAGGGGACCTATCGGGATTCCTCTCCCGTCCATGCCGGGGCCTCAGTCCTTGTGTGGAGTCGGGGCCGGAACCTGAGGATTCCTCTCCAGTGTTGCCATGGATCTTGGGGTGCTTCTGAGTCTCCCCACGGGTGTCAGGCCTCGTCTCGAGTGGGGGCATGCACGTGCGCTTTCCTCCCGAGCTGCAGCAGTAGTGTCACGCTTCCTGTCACGTGGATCAAGGGATCTGTGGCTTTCCCTCGAGACTGTCCCTCGAGGCTTTCCCACGAGGCTTTCCCACAGGGCTGTGCCACGTGCCACCTTGGTGGGAGTCGATCCTCGGCGTGAAAGACGAGCCGGTGAAGGGAAAAGAGGTTCCTCTGGAATGGACTGAGACATCTGGGGGACTCTTGGAATGGTGGCACGACCCTGGAGTTCCTCTCGCCGTTCCTGTTGAGAGGGCCTCCTCTTGAGATGCGACGGGAACGCCGGGAACTCTTTCCCGACGAAGCAGGGAAAGGATCCCTCATCTCGAGCTACGAGGCGGAAACGGGGCTCCTCTGGATGTGGGCGGGACCCTCGTGATTCCTCTCGAGTGGAGACGGCTAGGTCGGGGAACTTCTTGATTTGCACCAAGGGTGTGAAGGACCCTTTCGAAGTTCCAGAGGTGAGGTGTGATCAGCCTCGAGACGCCTCAGCGGAAATGGGCCTCATCTCGCCTGGAGGGGAGAACCTCCTGGATTTTCTCGAGTTGCGGCAGGTCTTCTCGAGTTACGACGGGGACCTCAGGGACCCGCTCTGGTGGCCTCAGGAAAGGCCAGTCCCCATGCGAGTTGCTAGGGGACCTCTCGGGATTCCTCTCCCGTCCATGCCGGGGCCTCAGTCCTTGTGTGGAGTCGGGGCCGGAACCTGAGGATTCCTCTCCAGTGTTGCCATGGATCTTGGGGTGCTTCTGAGTCTCCCCAGGGGAGTCAGGCCTCGTCTCGAGTGGGGGCATGCACGTGCGCTTTCCTCCCGAGCTGCAGCAGTAGTGTCACGCTTCCTGTCACGTGGATCAAGGGATCTGTGGCTTTCCCTCGAGACTGTCCCTCGAGGCTTTCCCACGAGGCTTTCCCACAGGGCTGTGCCACGTGCCACCTTGGTGGGAGTCGATCCTCGGCGTGAAAGAGGAGCCGGTGAAGGGAAAAGAGGTTCCTCTGGAATGGACTGAGACATCTGGGGGACTCTTGGAATGGTGGCACGACCCTGGAGTTCCTCTCGCCGTTCCTGTTGAGAGGGCCTCCTCTTGAGATGCGACGGGAACGCCGGGAACTCTTTCCCGACGAAGCAGGGAAAGGATCCCTTATCTCGAGCTACGAGGCGGAAACGGGGCTCCTCTGGATGTGGGCGGGACCCTCGTGATTCCTCTCGAGTGGAGACGGGTATGTCGGGGAACTTCTTGATTTGCACCAAGGGTTTGAAGGACCCTTTCGAAGTTCCAGAGGTGAGGTGTGATCAGCCTCGAGACGCCTCAGCGGATATGGGCCTCATCTCGCCTGGAGGGGAGAACCTCCTGGATTTTCTCGAGTTGCGGCAGGTCTTCTCGAGTTACGACGGGGACCTCAGGGACCCGCTCTGGTGGCCTCAGGAAAGGCCAGTCCCCATGCGAGTTGCTAGGGGACCTCTCGGGATTCCTCTCCCGTCCATGCCGGGGCCTCAGTCCTTGTGTGGAGTCGGGGCCGGAACCTGAGGATTCCTCTCCAGTGTTGCCATGGATCTTGGGGTGCTTCTGAGTCTCCCCAGGGGAGTCAGGCCTCGTCTCGAGTGGGGGCATGCACGTGCGCTTTCCTCCCGAGCTGCAGCAGTAGTGTCACGCTTCCTGTCACGTGGATCAAGGGATCTGTGGCTTTCCCTCGAGGCTGTCCCTCGAGGCTTTCCCACGAGGCTTTCCCACAGGGCTGTGCCACGTGCCACCTTGGTGGGAGTCGATCCTCGGCGTGAAAGACGAGCCGGTGAAGGGAAAAGAGGTTCCTCTGGAATGGACTGAGACATCTGGGGGACTCTTGGAATGGTGGCACGACCCTGGAGTTCCTCTCGCCGTTCCTGTTGAGAGGGCCTCCTCTTGAGATGCGACGGGAACGCCAGGAACTCTTTCCCGACGCAGCCGGGAAAGGATCCCTCATCTCGAGCTACGAGGCGAAAACGGGGCTCCTCTGGATGTGGGCGGGACCCTCGTGATTCCTCTCGAGTGGAGACGGCTAGGTCGGGGAACTTCTTGATTTGCACCAAGGGTGTGAAGGACCCTTGCGAAGTTCCAGAGGTGAGGTGTGATCAGCCTCGAGACGCCTCTGCGGAAATGGGCCTCATCTCGCCTGGAGGGGAGAACCTTCTGGATTTTCTCGAGTTGCGGCAGGTCTTCTCGAGTTACGACGGGGACCTCAGGGACCCGCTCTGGTGGCCTCAGGAAAGGCCAGTCCCCATGCGAGTTGCTAGGGGACCTCTCGGGATTCCTCTCCCGTCCATGCCGGTGCCTCAGTCCTTGTGTGGAGTCGGGGCCGGAACCTGAGGATTCCTCTCCAGTGTTGCCATGGATCTTGGGGTGCTTCTGAGTCTCCCCAGGGGAGTCAGGCCTCGTCTCGAGTGGGGGCATGCACGTGCGCTTTCCTCCCGAGCTGCAGCAGTAGTGTCACGCTTCCTGTCACGTGGATCAAGGGATCTGTGGCTTTCCCTCGAGGCTGTCCCTCGAGGCTTTCCCACGAGGCTTTCCCACAGGGCTGTGCCACGTGCCACCTTGGTGGGAGTCGATCCTCGGCGTGAAAGACGAGCCGGTGAAGGGAAAAGAGGTTCCTCTGGAATGGACTGAGACATCTGGGGGACTCTTGGAATGGTGGCACGACCCTGGAGTTCCTCTCGCCGTTCCTGTTGAGGGGGCCTCCTCTTGAGATGCGACGGGAACGCCAGGAACTCTTTCCCGACGAAGCAGGGAAAGGATCCCTCATCTCGAGCTACGAGGCGGAAACGGGGCTCCTCTGGATGTGGGCGGGACCCTCGTGATTCCTCTCGAGTGGAGACGGCTAGGTCGGGGAACTTCTTGATTTGCACCAAGGGTGTGAAGGACCCTTTCGAAGTTCCAGAGGTGAGGTGTGATCAGCCTCGAGACGCCTCAGCGGAAATGGGCCTCATCTCGCCTGGAGGGGAGAACCTCCTGGATTTTCTCCAGTTGCGGCAGGTCTTCTCGAGTTACGACGGGGACCTCAGGGACCCGCTCTGGTGGCCTCAGGAAAGGCCAGTTCCCATGCGAGTTGCTAGGGGACCTCTCGGGATTCCTCTCCCGTCCATGCCGGGGCCTCAGTCCTTGTGTGGAGTCGGGGCCGGAACCTGAGGATTCCTCTCCAGTGTTGCCATGGATCTTGGGGTGCTTCTGAGTCTCCCCACGGGTGTCAGGCCTCGTCTCGAGTGGGGGCATGCACGTGCGCTTTCCTCCCGAGCTGCAGCAGTAGTGTCACGCTTCCTGTCACGTGGATCAAGGGATCTGTGGCTTTCCCTCGAGGCTGTCCCTCGAGGCTTTCCCACGAGGCTTTCCCACAGGGCTGTGCCACGTGCCACCTTGGTGGGAGTCGATCCTCGGCGTGAAAGACGAGCCGGTGAAGGGAAAAGAGGTTCCTCTGGAATGGACTGAGACATCTGGGGGACTCTTGGAATGGTGGCACGACCCTGGAGTTCCTCTCGCTGTTCCTGTTGAGAGGGCCTCCTCTTGAGATGCGACGGGAACGCCAGGAACTCTTTCCCGACGAAGCAGGGAAAGGATCCCTCATCTCGAGCTACGAGGCGAAAACGGGGCTCCTCTGGATGTGGGCGGGACCCTCGTGATTCCTCTCGAGTGGAGACGGCTAGGTCGGGGAACTTCTTGATTTGCACCAAGGGTGTGAAGGACCCTTGCGAAGTTCCAGAGGTGAGGTGTGATCAGCCTCGAGACGCCTCAGCGGAAATGGGCCTCATCTCGCCTGGAGGGGAGAACCTTCTGGATTTTCTCGAGTTGCGGCAGGTCTTCTCGAGTTACGACGGGGACCTCAGGGACCCGCTCTGGTGGCCTCAGGAAAGGCCAGTCCCCATGCGAGTTGCTAGGGGACCTCTCGGGATTCCTCTCCCGTCCATGCCGGTGCCTCAGTCCTTGTGTGGAGTCGGGGCCGGAACCTGAGGATTCCTCTCCAGTGTTGCCATGGATCTTGGGGTGCTTCTGAGTCTCCCCAGGGGAGTCAGGCCTCGTCTCGAGTGGGGACATGCACGTGCGCTTTCCTCCCGAGCTGCAGCAGTAGTGTCACGCTTCCTGTCACGTGGATCAAGGGATCTGTGGCTTTCCCTCGAGGCTGTCCCTCGAGGCTTTCCCACGAGGCTTTCCCACAGGGCTGTGCCACGTGCCACCTTGGTGTGAGTCGATCCTCGGCGTGAAAGACGAGCCGGTGAAGGGAAAAGAGGTTCCTCTGGAATGGACTGAGACATCTGGGGGACTCTTGGAATGGTGGCACGACCCTGGAGTTCCTCTCGCCGTTCCTGTTGAGAGGGCCTCCTCTTGAGATGCGACGGGAACGCCGGGAAATCTTTCCCGACGAAGCAGGGAAAGGATCCCTCATCTCGAGCTACGAGGCGGAAACGGGGCTCCTCTGGATGTGGGCGGGACCCTCGTGATTCCTCTCGAGTGGAGACGGCTAGGTCGGGGAACTTCTTGATTTGCACCAAGGGTGTGAAGGACCCTTTCGAAGTTCCAGAGGTGAGGTGTGATCAGCCTTGAGACGCCTCAGCGGAAATGGGCCTCATCTCGCCTGGAGGGGAGAAACTCCTGGATTTTCTCGAGTTGCGGCAGGTCTTCTCGAGTTACGACGGGGACCTCAGGGACCCGCTCTGGTGGCCTCAGGAAAGGCCAGTCCCCATGCGAGTTGCTAGGGGACCTCTCGGGATTCCTCTCCCGTCCATGCCGGGGCCTCAGTCCTTGTGTGGAGTCGGGGCCGGAACCTGAGGATTCCTCTCCAGTGTTGCCATGGATCTTGGGGTGCTTCTGAGTCTCCCCAGGGGAGTCAGGCCTCGTCTCGAGTGGGGGCATGCACGTGCGCTTTCCTCCCGAGCTGCAGCAGTAGTGTCACGCTTCCTGTCACGTGGATCAAGGGATCTGTGGCTTTCCCTCGAGACTGTCCCTCGAGGCTTTCCCACGAGGCTTTCCCACAGGGCTGTGCCACGTGCCACCTTGGTGGGAGTCGATCCTCGGCGTGAAAGAGGAGCCGGTGAAGGGAAAAGAGGTTCCTCTGGAATGGACTGAGACATCTGGGGGACTCTTGGAATGGTGGCACGACCCTGGAGTTCCTCTCGCCGTTCCTGTTGAGAGGGCCTCCTCTTGAGATGCGACGGGAACGCCGGGAACTCTTTCCCGACGAAGCAGGGAAAGGATCCCTGATCTCGAGCTACGAGGCGGAAACGGGGCTCCTCTGGAAGTGGGCGGGAACCTCGTGTTTCCTCTCGTGTGAAGAAGGCTAGGTCGGGGACCTTCTTGATTTGCACCAAGGGTGTGAAGGACCCTTTCGAAGTTCCAGAGGTGAGGTGTGATCAGCCTCGAGACGCCTCTGCGGAAATGGGCCTCACCTCGCCTGGAGGGGAGAACCTCCTGGATTTTCTCGAGTTGCGGCAGGTCTTCTCGAGTTACGACGGGGACCTCAGGGACCCGCTCTGGTGGCCTCAGGAAAGGCCAGTCCCCATGCGAGTTGCTAGGGGACCTCTCGGGATTCCTCTCCCGTCCATGCCGGGGCCTCAGTCCTTGTGTGGAGTCGGGGCCGGAACCTGAGGATTCCTCTCCAGTGTTGCCATGGATCTTGGGGTGCTTCTGAGTCTCCCCACGGGTGTCAGGCCTCGTCTCGAGTGGGGGCATGCACGTGCGCTTTCCTCCCGAGCTGCAGCAGTAGTGTCACGCTTCCTGTCACGTGGATCAAGGGATCTGTGGCTTTCCCTCGAGGCTGTCCCTCGAGGCTTTCCCACGAGGCTTTCCCACAGGGCTGTGCCACGTGCCACCTTGGTGTGAGTCGATCCTCGGCGTGAAAGACGAGCCGGTGAAGGGAAAAGAGGTTCCTCTGGAATGGACTGAGACATCTGGGGGACTCTTGGAATGGTGGCACGACCCTGGAGTTCCTCTCGCCGTTCCTGTTGAGAGGGCCTCCTCTTGAGATGCGACGGGAACGCCGGGAAATCTTTCCCGACGAAGCAGGGAAAGGATCCCTCATCTCGAGCTACGAGGCGGAAACGGGGCTCCTCTGGATGTGGGCGGGACCCTCGTGATTCCTCTCGAGTGGAGACGGGTATGTCGGGGAACTTCTTGATTTGCACCAAGGGTGTGAAGGACCCTTGCGAAGTTCCAGAGGTGAGGTGTGATCAGCCTCGAGATGCTTCAGCGGAAATGGGCCTCATCTCGCCTGGAGGGGAGAACCTCCTGGATTTTCTCGAGTTGCGGCAGGTCTTCTCGAGTTACGACGGGGACCTCAGGGACCCGCTCTGGTGGCCTCAGGAAAGGCCAGTCCCCATGCGAGTTGCTAGGGGACCTCTCGGGATTCCTCTCCCGTCCATGCCGGGGCCTCAGTCCTTGTGTGGAGTCGGGGCCGGAACCTGAGGATTCCTCTCCAGTGTTGCCATGGATTTTGGGGTGCTTCTGAGTCTCCCCAGGGGAGTCAGGCCTCGTCTCGAGTGGGGGCATGCACGTGCGCTTTCCTCCCGAGCTGCAGCAGTAGTGTCACGCTTCCTGTCACGTGGATCAAGGGATCTGTGGCTTTCCCTCGAGGCTGTCCCTCGAGGCTTTCCCACGAGGCTTTCCCACAGGGCTGTGCCACGTGCCACCTTGGTGGGAGTCGATCCTCGGCGTGAAAGACGAGCCGGTGAAGGGAAAAGAGGTTCCTCTGGAATGGACTGAGACATCTGGGGGACTCTTGGAATGGTGGCACGACCCTGGAGTTCCTCTCGCCGTTCCTGTTGAGAGGGCCTCCTCTTGAGATGCGACGGGAACGCCGGGAACTCTTTCCCGACGAAGCAGGGAAAGGATCCCTCATCTCGAGCTACGAGGCGGAAACGGGGCTCCTCTGGATGTGGGCGGGACCCTCGTGATTCCTCTCGAGTGGAGACGGGTATGTCGGGGAACTTCTTGATTTGCACCAAGGGTGTGAAGGACCCTTTCGAAGTTCCAGAGGTGAGGTGTGATCAGCCTCGAGACGCCTCAGCGGAAATGGGCCTCATCTCGCCTGGAGGGGAGAACCTCCTGGATTTTCTCGAGTTGCGGCAGGTCTTCTCGAGTTACGACGGGGACCTCAGGGACCCGCTCTGGTGGCCTCAGGAAAGGCCAGTCCCCATGCGAGTTGCTAGGGGACCTCTCGGGATTCCTCTCCCGTCCATGCCGGGGCCTCAGTCCTTGTGTGGAGTCGGGGCCGGAACCTGAGGATTCCTCTCCAGTGTTGCCATGGATCTTGGGGTGCTTCTGAGTCTCCCCAGGGGAGTCAGGCCTCGTCTCGAGTGGGGGCATGCACGTGTGCTTTCCTCCCGAGCTGCAGCAGTAGTGTCACGCTTCCTGTCACGTGGATCAAGGGATCTGTGGCTTTCCCTCGAGACTGTCCCTCGAGGCTTTCCCACGAGGCTTTCCCACAGGGCTGTGCCACGTGCCACCTTGGTGGGAGTCGATCCTCGGCGTGAAAGACGAGCCGGTGAAGGGAAAAGAGGTTCCTCTGGAATGGACTGAGACATCTGGGGGACTCTTGGAATGGTGGCACGACCCTGGAGTTCCTCTCGCCGTTCCTGTTGAGAGGGCCTCCTCTTGAGATGCGACGGGAACGCCGGGAACTCTTTCCCGACGAAGCAGGGAAAGGATCCCTCATCTCGAGCTACGAGGCGGAAACGGGGCTCCTCTGGATGTGGGCGGGACCCTGGTGATTCCTCTCGAGTGGAGACGGCTAGGTCGGGGAACTTCTTGATTTGCACCAAGGGTGTGAAGGACCCTTTCGAAGTTCCAGAGGTGAGGTGTGATCAGCCTCGAGACGCCTCAGCGGAAATGGGCCTCATCTCGCCTGGAGGGGAGAACCTCCTGGATTTTCTCGAGTTGCGGCAGGTCTTCTCGAGTTACGACGGGGACCTCAGGGACCCGCTCTGGTGGCCTCAGGAAAGGCCAGTCCCCATGCGAGTTGCTAGGGGACCTCTCGGGATTCCTCTCCCGTCCATGCCGGGGCCTCAGTCCTTGTGTGGAGTCGGGGCCGGAACCTGAGGATTCCTCTCCAGTGTTGCCATGGATCTTGGGGTGCTTCTGAGTCTCCCCAGGGGAGTCAGGCCTCGTCTCGAGTGGGGGCATGCACGTGCGCTTTCCTCCCGAGCTGCAGCAGTAGTGTCACGCTTCCTGTCACGTGGATCAAGGGATCTGTGGCTTTCCCTCGAGACTGTCCCTCGAGGCTTTCCCACGAGGCTTTCCCACAGGGCTGTGCCACGTGCCACCTTGGTGGGAGTCGATCCTCGGCGTGAAAGAGGAGCCGGTGAAGGGAAAAGAGGTTCCTCTGGAATGGACTGAGACATCTGGGGGACTCTTGGAATGGTGGCACGACCCTGGAGTTCCTCTCGCCGTTCCTGTTGAGAGGGCCTCCTCTTGAGATGCGACGGGAACGCCGGGAACTCTTTCCCGACGAAGCAGGGAAAGGATCCCTCATCTCGAGCTACGAGGCGGAAACGGGGCTCCTCTGGAAGTGGGCGGGACCCTCGTGTTTCCTCTCGTGTGAAGAAGGCTAGGTCGGGGACCTTCTTGATTTGCACCAAGGGTGTGAAGGACCCTTTCGAAGTTCCAGAGGAGAGGTGTGATCAGCCTCGAGACGCCTCTGCGGAAATGGGCCTCACCTCGCCTGGAGGGGAGAACCTCCTGGATTTTCTCGAGTTGCGGCAGGTCTTCTCGAGTTACGACGGGAACCTCAGGGACCCGCTCTGGTGGCCTCAGGAAAGGCCAGTCCCCATGCGAGTTGCTAGGGGACCTCTCGGGATTCCTCTCCCGTCCATGCCGGGGCCTCAGTCCTTGTGTGGAGTCGGGGCCGGAACCTGAGGATTCCTCTCCAGTGTTGCCATGGATCTTGGGGTGCTTCTGAGTCTCCCCACGGGTGTCAGGCCTCGTCTCGAGTGGGGGCATGCACGTGCGCTTTCCTCCCGAGCTGCAGCAGTAGTGTCACGCTTCCTGTCACGTGGATCAAGGGATCTGTGGCTTTCCCTCGAGGCTGTCCCTCGAGGCTTTCCCACGAGGCTTTCCCACAGGGCTGTGCCACGTGCCACCTTGGTGGGAGTCGATCCTCGGCGTGAAAGACGAGCCGGTGAAGGGAAAAGAGGTTCCTCTGGAATGGACTGAGACATCTGGGGGACTCTTGGAATGGTGGCACGACCCTGGAGTTCCTCTCGCCGTTCCTGTTGAGAGGGCCTCCTCTTGAGATGCGACGGGAACGCCGGGAACTCTTTCCCGACGAAGCAGGGAAAGGATCCCTCATCTCGAGCTACGAGGCGGAAACGGGGCTCCTCTGGATGTGGGCGGGACCCTCGTGATTCCTCTCGAGTGGAGACGGCTAGGTCGGGGAACTTCTTGATTTGCACCAAGGGTGTGAAGGACCCTTTCGAAGTTCCAGAGGTGAGGTGTGATCAGCCTCGAGACGCCTCAGCGGAAATGGGCCTCATCTCGCCTGGAGGGGAGAACCTCCTGGATTTTCTCGAGTTGCGGCAGGTCTTCTCGAGTTACGACGGGGACCTCAGGGACCCGCTCTGGTGGCCTCAGGAATGGCCAGTCCCCATGCGAGTTGCTAGGGGACCTCTCGGGATTCCTCTCCCGTCCATGCCGGGGCCTCAGTCCTTGTGTGGAGTCGGGGCCGGAACCTGAGGATTCCTCTCCAGTGTTGCCATGGATCTAGGGGTGCTTCTGAGTCTCCCCAGGGGAGTCAGGCCTCGTCTCGAGTGGGGGCATGCACGTGCGCTTTCCTCCCTAGCTGCAGCAGTAGTGTCACGCTTCCTGTCACGTGGATCAAGGGATCTGTGGCTTTCCCTCGAGGCTGTCCCTCGAGGCTTTCCCACGAGGCTTTCCCACAGGGCTGTGCCACGTGCCACCTTGGTGGGAGTCGATCCTCGGCGTGAAAGACGAGCCGGTGAAGGGAAAAGAGGTTCCTCTGGAATGGACTGAGACATCTGGGGGACTCTTGGAATGGTGGCACGACCCTGGAGTTCCTCTCGCCGTTCCTGTTGAGGGGGCCTCCTCTTGAGATGCGACGGGAACGCCGGGAACTCTTTCCCGACGAAGCAGGGAAAGGATCCCTCATCTCGAGCTACGAGACGGAAACGGGGCTCCTCTGGATGTGGGCGGGACCCTCGTGTTTCCTCTGGTGTGAAGAAGGCTAGGTCGGGGAACTTCTTGATTTGCACCAAGGGTGTGAAGGACCCTTTCGAAGTTCCAGAGGTGAGGTGTGATCAGCCTCGATACGCCTCTGCGGAAATGGGCCTCACCTCGCCTGGAGGGGAGAACCTCCTGGATTTTCTCGAGTTGCGGCAGGTCTTCTCGAGATACGACGGGGACCTCAGGGACACGCTCTGGTGGCTTCAGGAAAGGCCAGTCCCCATGCGAGTTGCTAGGGGACCTCTCGGGATTCCTCTCCTGTCCATGCCGGGGCCTCAGTCCTTGTGTGGAGTCGGGGCCGGAACCTGAGGATTCCTCTCCAGGGTTGCCATGGATCTTGGGGTGCTTCTGAGTCTCCCCAGGGGAGTCAGGCCTCGTCTCGAGTGGGGGCATGCACGTGCGCTTTCCTCCCGAGCTGCAGCAGTAGTGTCACGCTTCCTGTCACGTGAATCAAGGGATCTGTGGCTTTCCCTCGAGGCTGTCCCTCGAGGCTTTCCCACGAGGCTTTCCCACAGGGCTGTGCCACGTGCCACCTTGGTGTGAGTCGATCCTCGGCGTGAAAGACCAGCCGGTGAAGGGAAAAGAGGTTCCTCTGGAATGGACTGAGACATCTGGGGGACTCTTGGAATGGTGGCACGACCCTGGAGTTCCTCTCGCCGTTCCTGTTGAGAGGGCCTCCTCTTGAGATGCGACGGGAACGCCGGGAACTCTTTCCCGACGAAGCAGGGAAAGGATCCCTCATCTCGAGCTACGAGGCGGAAACGGGGCTCCTCTGGATGTGGGCGGGACCCTGGTGATTCCTCTCGAGTGGAGACGGCTAGGTCGGGGAACTTCTTGATTTGCACCAAGGGTGTGAAGGACCCTTTCGAAGTTCCAGAGGTGAGGTGTGATCAGCCTCGAGATGCCTCAGCGGAAATGGGCCTCATCTCGCCTGGAGGGGAGAACCTCCTGGATTTTCTCGAGTTGCGGCAGGTCTTCTCGAGTTACGACGGGGACCTCAGGGACCCGCTCTGGTGGCCTCAGGAATGGCCAGTCCCCATGCGAGTTGCTAGGGGACTTCTCGGGATTCCTCTCCCGTCCATGCCGGGGCCTCAGTCCTTGTGTGGAGTCGGGGCCGGAACCTGAGGATTCCTCTCCAGTGTTGCCATGGATCTTGGGGTGCTTCTGAGTCTCCCCAGGGGAGTCAGGCCTCGTCTCGAGTGGGGTCATGCACGTGCGCTTTCCTCCCTAGCTGCAGCAGTAGTGTCACGCTTCCTGTCACGTGGATCAAGGGATTTGTGGCTTTCCCTCGAGGCTGTCCCTCGAGGCTTTCCCACGAGGCTTTCCCACAGGGCTGTGCCACGTGCCACCTTGGTGGGAGTCGATCCTCGGCGTGAAAGACGAGCCGCTGAAGGGAAAAGAGGTTCCTCTGGAATGGACTGAGACATCTGGGGGACTCTTGGAATGGTGGCACGACCCTGGAGTTCCTCTCGCCGTTCCTGTTGAGAGGGCCTCCTCTTGAGATGCGACGGGAACGCCGGGAACTCTTTCCCGACGAAGCAGGGAAAGGATCCCTCATCTCGAGCTACGAGGCGGAAACGGGGCTCCTCTGGATGTGGGCGGGACCCTCGTGATTCCTCTCGAGTGGAGACGGCTAGGTCGGGGAACTTCTTGATTTGCACCAAGGGTGTGAAGGACCCTTTCGAAGTTCCAGATGTGAGGTGTGATCAGCCTCGAGATGCCTCAGCGGAAATGGGCCTCATCTCGCCTGGAGGCGAGAACCTCCTGGATTTTCTCCAGTTGCGGCAGGTCTTCTCGAGTTACGACGGGGACCTCAGGGACCCGCTCTGGTGGCCTCAGGAATGGCCAGTCCCCATGCGAGTTGCTAGGGGACCTCTCGGGATTCCTCTCCCGTCCATGCCGGGGCCTCAGTCCTTGTGTGGAGTCGGGGCCGGAACCTGAGGATTCCTCTCCAGTGTTGCCATGGATCTTGGGGTGCTTCTGAGTCTCCCCAGGGGAGTCAGGCCTCGTCTCGAGTGGGGGCATGCACGTGCGCTTTCCTCCCGAGCTGCAGCAGTAGTGTCACGCTTCCTGTCACGTGGATCAAGGGATCTGTGGCTTTCCCTCGAGGCTGTCCCTCGAGGCTTTCCCACGAGGCTTTTCCACAGGGCTGTGCCACGTGCCACCTCGGTGTGAGTCGATCCTCGGCGTGAAAGACGAGCCGGTGAAGGGAAAAGAGGTTCCTCTGGAATTGACTGAGACATCTGGGGGACTCTTGGAATGGTGGCACGACCCTGGAGTTCCTCTCGCCGTTCATGTTGAGAGGGCCTCCTCTTGAGATGCGACGGGAACGCCGGGAACTCTTTCCCGACGAAGCAGGGAAAGGATCCCTCATCTCGAGCTACGAGGCGGAAACGGGGCTCCTCTGGATGTGGGCGGGACCCTCGTGATTCCTCTCGAGTGGAGACGGCTAGGTCGGGGAACTTCTTGATTTGCACCAAGGGTGTGAAGGACCCTTTCGAAGTTCCAGAGGTGAGGTGTGATCAGCCTCGAGACGCCTCAGCGGAAATGGGCCTCATCTCGCCTGGAGGGGAGAACCTCCTGGATTTTCTCGAGTTGCGGCAGGTCTTCTCGAGTTACGACGGGGACCTCAGGGACCCGCTCTGGTGGCCTCAGGAAAGGCCAGTCCCCATGCGAGTTGCTAGGGGACCTCTCGGGATTCCTCTCCCGTCCATGCCGGGGCCTCAGTCCTTGTGTGGAGTCGGGGCCGGAACCTGAGGATTCCTCTCCAGTGTTGCCATGGATCTTGGGGTGCTTCTGAGTCTCCCCACGGGTGTCAGGCCTCGTCTCGAGTGGGGGCATGCACGTGCGCTTTCCTCCCGAGCTGCAGCAGTAGTGTCACGCTTCCTGTCACGTGGATCAAGGGATCTGTGGCTTTCCCTCGAGGCTGTCCCTCGAGGCTTTCCCACGAGGCTTTCCCACAGGGCTGTGCCACGTGCCACCTTGGTGTGAGTCGATCCTCGGCGTGAAAGACGAGCCTGTGAAGGGAAAAGAGGTTCCTCTGGAATGGACTGAGACATCTGGGGGACTCTTGGAATGGTGGCACGACCCTGGAGTTCCTCTCGCCGTTCCTGTTGAGAGGGCCTCCTCTTGAGATGCGACAGGAACGCCGGGAAATCTTTCCCGACGAAGCAGGGAAAGGATCCCTCATCTCGAGCTACGAGGCGGAAACGGGGCTCCTCTGGATGTGGGCGGGACCCTGGTGATTCCTCTCGAGTGGAGACGGGTATGTCGGGGAACTTCTTGATTTGCACCAAGGGTGTGAAGGACCCTTTCGAAGTTCCAGAGGTGAGGTGTGATCAGCCTCGAGATGCCTCAGCGGAAATGGGCCTCATCTCGCCTGGAGGGGAGAACCTCCTGGATTTTCTCGAGTTGCGGCAGGTCTTCTCGAGTTACGACGGGGACCTCAGGGACCCGCTCTGGTGGCCTCAGGAAAGGCCAGTCCCCATGCGAGTTGCTAGGGGACCTCTCGGGATTCCTCTCCCGTCCATGCCGGGGCCTCAGTCCTTGTGTGGAGTCGGGGCCGGAGCCTGAGGATTCCTCTCCAGTGTTGCCATGGATCTTGGGGTGCTTCTGAGTCTCCCCACGGGTGTTAGGCCTCGTCTCGAGTGGGGGCATGCACGTGCGCTTTCCTCCCGAGCTGCAGCAGTAGTGTCACGCTTCCTGTCACGTGGATCAAGGGATCTGTGGCTTTCCCTCGAGGCTGTCCCTCGAGGCTTTCCCACGAGGCTTTCCCACAGGGCTGTGCCACTTGCCACCTTGGTGTGAGTCGATCCTCGGCGTGAAAGACGAGCCGGTGAAGGGAAAAGAGGTTCCTCTGGAATGGACTGAGACATCTGGGGGACTCTTGGAATGGTGGCACGACCCTGGAGTTCCTCTCGCCGTTCCTGTTGAGAGGGCCTCCTCTTGAGATGCGACGGGAACGCCGGGAACTCTTTCCCGACGAAGCAGGGAAAGGATCCCTCATCTCGAGCTACGAGGCGGAAACGGGTCTCCTCTGGATGTGGGCGGGACCCTCGTGATTCCTCTCGAGTGGAGACGGCTAGGTCGGGGAACTTCTTGATTTGCACCAAGGGTGTGAAGGACCCTTTCGAAGTTCCAGAGGTGAGGTGTGATCAGCCTCGAGACGCCTCAGCGGAAATGGGCCTCATCTCGCCTCGAGGGAAGAACCTCCTGGATTTTCTCGAGTTGCGGCAGGTCTTCTCGATTTACGACGGGGACCTCAGGGACCCGCTCTGGTGGCCTCAGGAAAGGCCAGTCCCCATGCGAGTTGCTAGGGGACCTCTCGGGATTCCTCTCCCGTCCATGCCACGGCCTCAGTCCTTGTGTGGAGTCGGGGCCGGAACCTGAGGATTCCTCTCCAGTGTTGCCATGATTCTTGGGGTGCTTCCGAGTCTCCCCAGGGGAGTCAGGCCTCGTCTCGAGTGGGGGCATGCACGTGCGCTTTCCTCCCGAGCTGCAGCAATAGTGTCACGCTTCCTGTCACGTGGATCAAGGGATCTGTGGCTTTCCCTCGAGGCTGTCCCTCGAGGCTTTCCCACGAGGCTTTCCCACAGGGCTGTGCCACGTGCCACCTTGGTGTGAGTCGATCCTCGGCGTGAAAGACGAGCCGGTGAAGGGGAAAGAGGTTCCTCTGGAATGGACTGAGACATCTGGGTGACTCTTGGAATGGTGGCACGACCCTGGAGTTCCTCTCGCCGTTCCTTTTGAGAGGGCCTCCTCTTGAGATGCGACGGGAACGCCGGGAACTCTTTCCCGACGAAGCAGGGAAAGGATCCCTCATCTCGAGCTACGAGGCGGAAACGGGGCTCCTCTGGATGTGGGCGGGACCCTCGTGATTCCTCTCGAGTGGAGACGGCTAGGTCGGGGAACTTCTTGATTTGCACCAAGGGTGTGAAGGACCCTTTCGAAGTTCCAGAGGTGAGGTGTGATCAGCCTCGAGACGCCTCAGCGGAAATGGGCCTCATCTCGCCTGGAGGGGAGAACCTCCTGGATTTTCTCGAGTTGCGGCAGGTCTTCTCGAGTTACGACGGGGACCTCAGGGACCCGCTCTGGTGGCCTCAGGAAAGGCCAGTCCCCATGCGAGTTGCTAGGGGACCTCTCGGGATTCCTCTCCCGTCCATGCCGGGGCCTCAGTCCTTGTGTGGAGTCGGGGCCGGAACCTGAGGATTCCTCTCCAGTGTTGCCATGGATCTTGGGGTGCTTCTGAGTCTCCCCAGGGGAGTCAGGCCTCGTCTCGAGTGGGGGCATTCACGTGCGCTTTCCTCCCGAGCTGCAGCAGTAGTGTCACGCTTCCTGTCACGTGGATCAAGGGATCTGTGGCTTTCCCTCGAGGCTGTCCCTCGAGGCTTTCCCACGAGGCTTTCCCACAGGGCTGTGCCACGTGCCACCTTGGTGTGAGTCGATCCTCGGCGTGAAAGACGAGCCGGTGTAGGGAAAAGAGGTTCCTCTGGAATGGACTGAGACATCTGGGGGACTCTTGGAATGGTGGCACGACCCTGGAGTTCCTCTCGCCGTTCCTGTTGAGAGGGCTTCCTCTTGAGATGCGACGGGAACGCCGGGAACTCTTTCCCGACGAAGCAGGGAAAGGATCCCGCATCTCGAGCTACGAGGAGGAAACGGGGCTCCTCTGAATGTGGGCGGGACCCTCGTGATTCCTCTCGAGTGGAGACGGGTAGGTCGGGGAACTTCTTGATTTGCACCAAGGGTGTGAAGGACCCTTTCGAAGTTCCAGAGGTGAGGTGTGATCAGCCTCGAGACGCCTCAGCGGAAATGGGCCTCATCTCGCCTGGAGGGGAGAACTTCCTGGATTTTCTCGAGTTGCGGCAGGTCTTCTCGAGTTACGACGGGGACCTCAGGGACCCGCTCTGGTGGCCTCAGGAAAGGCCAGTCCCCATGCGAGTTGCTAGGGGACCTCTCGGGATTCCTCTCCCGTCCATGCCGGGGCCTCAGTCCTTGTGTGGAGTCGGGGCCGGAACCTGAGGATTCCTCTCCAGTGTTGCCATGGATCTTGGGGTGCTTCTGAGTCTCCCCAGGGGAGTCAGGCCTCGTCTCGAGTGGGGGCATGCACGTGCGCTTTCCTCCCGAGGTGCAGCAGTAGTGTCACGCTTCCTGTCACGTGGATCAAGGGATCTGTGGCTTTCCCTCGAGGCTGTCCCTCGAGGCTTTCCCACGAGGCTTTCCCACAGGGCTGTGCCACGTGCCACCTTGGTGGGAGTCGATCCTCGGCGTGAAAGACGAGCCGGTGTAGGGAAAAGAGGTTCCTCTGGAATGGACTGAGACATCTGGGGGACTCTTGGAATGGTGGCACGACCCTGGAGTTCCTCTCGCCGTTCCTGTTGAGAGGGCTTCCTCTTGATATGCGACGGGAACGCCGGGAACTCTTTCCCGACGAAGCAGGGAAAGGATCCCTCATCTCGAGCTACGAGGCGGAAACGGGGCTCCTCTGGATGTGGGCGGGACCCTCGTGATTCCTCTCGAGTGGAGACGGCTAGGTCGGGCAACTTCTTGATTTGCACCAAGGGTGTGAAGGACCCTTTCGAAGTTCCAGAGGTGAGGTGTGATCAGCCTCGAGACGCCTCAGCGGAAATGGGCCTCATCTCGGCTGGAGGGGAGAACTTCCTGGATTTTCTCGAGTTGCGGCAGGTCTTCTCGAGTTACGACGGGGACCTCAGGGACCCGCTCTGGTGGCCTCAGGAAAGGCCAGTCCCAATGCAAGTTGCTAGGGGACCTCTCGGTATTCCTCTCCCGTCCATGCCGGGGCCTCAGTCCTTGTGTGGAGTCGGGGCCGGAACCTGAGGATTCCTCTCCAGTGTTGCCATGGATCTTGGGGTGCTTCTGAGTCTCCCCAGGGGAGTCAGGCCTCGTCTCGAGTGGGGGCATTCACGTGCGCTTTCCTCCCGAGCTGCCGCAGTAGTGTCACGCTTCCTGTCACGTGGATCAAGGGATCTGTGGCTTTCCCTCGAGGCTGTCCCTCGAGGCTTTCCCACGAGGCTTTCCCACAGGGCTGTGCCACGTGCCATCTTTTTGTGAGTCGATCCTCGGCGTGAAAGACGAGCCGGTGAAGGGAAAAGAGGTTCCTCTGGAATGGACTGAGACATCTGGGGGACTCTTGGAATGGTGGCACGAACCTGGAGTTCCTCTCGCTGTTCCTGTTGAGAGGGCCTCCTCTTGAGATGCGACGGGAATGCCCGGAACTCTTTCCCGACGAAGCAGGGAAAGGATCCCTCATCTCGAGTTACGAGGCGGAAACGGGGCTCCTCTGGAAGTGGGCGGGACCCTCGTGATTCCTCTCGCGTGGAGACGGCTAGGTCGGGGAACTTCTTGATTTGCACCAAGGGTGTGAAGGACCCTTTCGAAGTTCCAGAGGTGAGGTGTGATCAGCCTCGAGACGCCTCAGCGGAAATGGGCCTCATCTCGCCTGGAGGGGAGAACCTCCTGGATTTTCTCGAGTTGCGGCAGGTCTTCTCGAGTTACGACGGGGACCTCAGGGACCCGCTCTGGTGGCCTCAGGAAAGGCCAGTCCCCATGCGAGTTGCTAGGGGACCTCTCGGGATTCCTCTCCCGTCCATGCCACGGCCTCAGTCCTTGTGTGGAGTCGGGGCCGGAACCTGAGGATTCCTCTCCAGTGTTGCCATGGATCTTGGGGTGCTTCTGAGTCTCCCCAGGGGAGTCAGGCCTCGTCTCGAGTGGGGGCATGCACGTGCGCTTTCCTCCCGAGCTGCAGCAATAGTGTCACGCTTCCTGTCACGTGGATCAAGGGATCTGTGGCTTTCCCTCGAGGCTGTCCCTCGAGGCTTTCCCACGAGGCTTTCCCACAGGGCTGTGCCACGTGCCACCTTGGTGTGAGTCGATCCTCGGCGTGAAAGACGAGCCGGTGAAGGGAAAAGAGGTTCCTCTGGAATGGACTGAGACATCTGGGGGACTCTTGGAATGGTGGCACGACCCTGGAGTTCCTCTCGCCGTTCCTGTTGAGAGGGCCTCCTCTTGAGATGCGACGGGAACGCCGGGAACTCTTTCCCGAAGAAGCAGGGAAAGGATCCCTCATCTCGAGCTACGAGGCGGAAACGGGGCTCCTCTGGATGTGGGCGGGACCCTCGTGATTCCTCTCGAGTGGAGACGGCTAGGTCGGGGAACTTCTTGATTTGCACCAAGGGTGTGAAGGACCCTTTCGAAGTTCCAGAGGTGAGGTGTGATCAGCCTCGAGACGCCTCAGCGGAAATGGGCCTCATCTCGCCTGGAGGGGAGAACCTCCTGGATTTTCTCGAGTTGCGGCAGGTCTTCTCGAGTTACGACGGGGACCTCAGGGACCCGCTCTGGTGGCCTCAGGAAAGGCCAGTCCCCATGCGAGTTGCTAGGGGACCTCTCGGGATTCCTCTCCCGTCCATGCCGGGGCCTCAGTCCTTGTGTGGAGTCGGGGCCGGAACCTGAGGATTCCTCTCCAGTGTTGCCATGGATCTTGGGGTGCTTCTGAGTCTCCCCAGGGGAGTCAGGCCTCGTCTCGAGTGGGGGCATGCACGTGCGCTTTCCTCCCGAGCTGCAGCAGTAGTGTCACGCTTCCTGTCACGTGGATCAAGGGATCTGTGGCTTTCCCTCGAGGCTGTCCCTCGAGGCTTTCCCACGAGGCTTTCCCACAGGGCTGTGCCACGTGCCACCTTGGTGGGAGTCGATCCTCGGCGTGAAAGACGAGCCGGTGAAGGGAAAAGAGGTTCCTCTGGAATGGACTGAGACATCTGGGGGACTCTTGGAATGGTGGCACGACCCTGGAGTTCCTCTCGCCGTTCCTTTTGAGAGGGCCTTCTCTTGAGATGCGACGGGAACTCTTTCCCGACGAAGCAGGGAAAGGATCCCTCATCTCGAGCTACGAGACGGAAACGGGGCTCCTCTGGATGTGGGCGGGACCCTCGTGATTCCTCTCGCGTGGAGACGGGTATGTCGGGGAACTTCTTGATTTGCACCAAGGGTGTGAAGGACCCTTGCGAAGTTCCAGAGTTGAGGTGTGATCAGCCTCGAGACGCCTCAACGGAAATGGGTCTCATCTCGCCTGGAGGGGAGAACCTCCTGGATTTTCTCGAGTTGCGGCAGGTCTTCTCGAGTTACGACGGGGACCTCAGGGACCCGCTCTGGTGGCCTCAGGAAAGGCCAGTCCCCATGCGAGTTGCTAGGGGACCTCTCGGGATTCCTCTCCCGTCCATGCTGGGGCCTCAGTCCTTGTGTGGAGTCGGGGCCGGAACCTGAGGATTCCTCTCCAGTGTTGCCATGGATCTTGGGGTGCTTCTGAGTCTCCCCAGGGGAGTCAGGCCTCGTCTCGAGTGGGGGCATGCACGTGCGCTTTCCTCCCGAGCTGCAGCAGTAGTGTCACGCTTCCTGTCACGTGGATCAAGGGATCTGTGGCTTTCCCTCGAGGCTGTCCCTCGAGGCTTTCCCACGAGGCTTTCCCACAGGGCTGTGCCACATGCCACCTTGGTGTGAGTCGATCCTCGGCGTGAAAGACGAGCCGGTGAAGGGAAAAGAGGTTCCTCTGGAATGGACTGAGATATCTGGGGGGCTCTTGGAATGGTGGCACGACCCTGGAGTTCCTCTCGCCGTTCCTGTTGAGAGGGCCTCCTCTTGAGATGCGACGGGAACGCCGGGAACTCTTTCCCGACGAAGCAGGGAAAGGATCCCTCATCTCGAGCTACGAGGCGGAAACGGGGCTTCTCTGGATGTGGGCGGGACCCTCGTGATTCCTCTCGAGTTGAAACGGCTAGGTCGGGGAACTTCTTGATTTGCACCAAGGGTGTGAAGGACCCTTTCGAAGTTCCAGTGGTGAGGTGTAATCAGCCTCGGGACGCCTCAGCGGAAATGGGCCTCATCTCGCCTGGAGGGGAGAACCTCCTGGATTTTCTCGAGTTGCGGCAGGTCTTCTCGAGTTACGACGGGGACCTCAGGGACCCGCTCTGGTGGCCTCAGGAAAGGCCAGTCCCCATGGGAGTTGCTTGGTGACCTCTCGGGATTCCTCTCCCGTCCATGCCGGGGCCTCAGTCCTTGTGTGGAGTCGGGGCCGGAACCTGAGGTTTCCTCTCCAGTGTTGCCATGGATCTTGGGGTGCTTCTGAGTCTCCCCAGGGGAGTCAGGCCTCGTTTCGAGTGGGGGCATGCACGTGCGCTTTCGTCCCGAGCTGCAGCATTAGTGTCACGCTTCCTGTCACGTGGATCAAGGGATCTGTGGCTTTCCCTCGAGGCTGTCCCTCGAGGCTTTCCCACGAGGCTTTCCCACAGGGCTGTGCCACGTGCCACCTTGGTGTGAGTCGATCCTCGGCGTGAAAGACGAGCCGGTGAAGGGAAAAGAGGTTCCTCTGGAATGGACTGAGACATCTGGGGGACTCTTGGAATGGTGGCACGACCCTGGAGTTCCTCTCGCCGTTCCTGTTGAGAGGGCCTCCTCTTGAGATGCGACGGGAACGCCGGGAACTCTTTCCCGACGAAGCAGGGAAAGGATCCCTCATCTCGAGCTACGAGGCGGAAACGGGGCTCCTCTGGATGTGGGCGGGACCATCGTGATTCCTCTCGAGTGGAGACGGGTATGTCAGGGAACTTCTTGATTTGCACCAAGGGTGTGAAGGACCCTTGCGAAGTTCCAGAGGTGAGGCGTGATCAGCCTCGAGACGCCTCAACGGAAATGGGCCTCATCTCGCCTGGAGGGGAGAACCTCCTGGATTTTCTCGAGTTGCGGCAGGTCTTCTCGAGTTACGACGGGGACCTCAGGGACCCGCTCTGGTGGCCTCAGGAAAGGCCAGTCCCCATGCGAGTTGCTAGGGGACCTCTCGGGATTCCTCTCCTGTCCATGCCGGGGCCTCAGTCCTTGTGTGGAGTCGGGGCCGGAACCTGAGGATTCCTCTCCAGTGTTGCCATGGATCTTGGGGTGCTTCTGAGTCTCCCCAGGGGAGTCAGGCCTCGTCTCGAGTGGGGGCATGCACGTGCGCTTTCCTCCCGAGCTGCAGCAGTAGTGTCACGCTTCCTGTCACGTGGATCAAGGGATCTGTGGCTTTCCCTCGAGGCTGTCCCTCGAGGCTTTCCCACGAGGCTTTCCCACGAGGCTTTCCCACAGGGCTGTGCCACGTGCCACCTTGGTGTGAGTCGATCGAAGGCGTGAAAGACGAGCCGGTGAAGGGAAAAGAGGTTCCTCCGGAATGCACTGAGACATCTGGGGGACTCTTGGAATGGTGGCACGACCCTGGAGTTCCTCTCGCCGTTCCTGTTGAGAGGGCCTCCTCTTGAGATGCGACGGGATCTCTTTCCCGACGAAGCAGGGAAAGGATCCCTCATCTCGAGCTACGAGGCGGAAACGGGGCTCCTCTGGAAGTGGGCGGGACCCTCGTGATTCCTCTCGAGTGGAGACGGCTAGGTCGGGGAACTTCTTGATTTGCACCAAGGGTGTGAAGGACCCTTTCGAAGTTCCAGAGGTGAGGTGTGATCAGCCTCGAGACGCCTCAGCGGAAATGGGCCTCATCTCGCCTGGAGGGGAGAACCTCCTGGATTTTCTCGAGTTGCGGCAGGTCTTCTCGAGTTACGACGGGGACCTCAGGGACCCGCTCTGGTGGCCTCAGGAAAGGCCAGTCCCCATGCGAGTTGCTAGGGGACCTCTCGGGATTCCTCTCCCGTCCATGCCGGGGCCTCAGTCCTTGTGTGGAGTCGGGGCCGGAACCTGAGGATTCCTCTTCAGTGTTGCCATGGATCTTGGGGTGCTTCTGAGTCTCCCCAGGGGAGTCAGGCCTCGTCTCGAGTGGGGGCATGCACGTGCGCTTTCCTCCCGAGCTGCAGCAGTAGTGTCACGCTTCCTCTCACGTGGATCAAGGGATCTGTGGCTTTCCCTCGAGGCTGTCCCTCGAGGCTTTCCCACGAGGCTTTCCCACAGGGCTGTGCCACATGCCACCTTGGTGTGAGTCGATCCTCGGCGTGAAAGACGAGCCGGTGAAGGGAAAAGAGGTTCCTCTGGAATGGACTGAGACATCTGGGGGACTCTTGGAATGGTGGCACGACCCTGGAGTTCCTCTCGCCGTTCCTGTTGAGAGGGCCTCCTCTTGAGATGCGACGGGAACGCCGGGAACTCTTTCCCGACGAAGCAGGGAAAGGATCCCTCATCTCGAGCTACGAGGCGGAAACGGGGCTTCTCTGAATGTAGGCGGGACCATCGTGATTCCTCTCGAGTGGAGACGGCTAGGTCGGGGAACTTCTTGATTTGCACCAAGGGTGTGAAGGACCCTTTCGAAGTTCCAGGGGTGAGGTGTAATCAGCCTCGAGACGCCTCAGCGGAAATGGGCCTCATCTCGCCTGGAGGGGAGAACCTCCTGGATTTTCTCGAGTTGCGGCAGGTCTTCTCGAGTTACGACGGGGACCTCAGGGACCCGCTCTGGTGGCCTCAGGAAAGGCCAGTCCCCATGGGAGTTGCTTGGTGACCTCTCGGGACTCCTCTCCCGTCCATGCCGGGGCCTCAGTCCTTGTGTGGAGTCGGGGCCGGAACCTGAGGTTTCCTCTCCAGTGTTGCCATGGATCTTGGGGTGCTTCTGAGTCTCCCAAGGGGAGTCAGGCCTCGTTTCGAGTGGGGGCATGCACGTGCGCTTTCCTCCCGAGCTGCAGCAGTAGTGTCACGCTTCCTGTCACGTGGATCAAGGGATCTGTGGCTTTCCCTCGAGGCTGTCCCTCGAGGCTTTCCCACGAGGCTTTCCCACAGGGCTGTGCCACGTGCCACCTTGGTGGGAGTCGATCCTCGGCGTGAAAGACGAGCCGGTGAAGGGAAAAGAGGTTCCTCTGGAATGCACTGAGACATCTGGGGGACTCTTGGAATGGTGGCACGACCCTGGAGTTCCTCTCGCCGTTCCTGTTGAGAGGGCCATCTCTTGAGATGCTACGGGATCTCTTTCCCGACGAAGCAGGGAAAGGATCCCTCATCTCGAGCTACGAGGCGGAAACGGGGCTCCTCTGGATGTGGGCGGGACCCTCGTGATTCCTCTCGAGTGGAGACGGCTATGTCGGGGAACTTCTTGATTTGCACCAAGGGTGTGAAGGACCCTTTCGAAGTTCCAGAGGTGAGGTGTGATCAGCCTCGAGACGCCTCAATGGAATTGGGCCTCATCTCGCCTCGAGGCGAGAACCTCCTGGATTGTCTCGATTTGCGGCAGGTCTTGTCGAGTTACGACGGGGACCTCAGGGACCCGCTCTGGTGGCCTCAGGAAAGGCCAGTCCCCATGCGAGTTGCTAGGGGACCCCTCGGGATTCCTCTCCCGTCCATGCCGGGGCCTCAGTCCTTGTGTGGAGTCGGGGCCGGAACCTGAGGATTCCTCTCCAGTGTTGCCATGGATCTTGGGGTGCTTCTGAGTCTCCCCAGGGGAGTCAGGCCTCGTCTCGAGTGGGGGCATGCACGTGCGCTTTCCTCCCGAGCTGCAGCAGTAGTGTCACGCTTCCTGTCACGTGGATCAAGGGATCTGCGTCTTTCCCTCGAGGCTGTCCCTCGAGGCTTTCCCACGAGGCTTTCCCACAGGGCTGTGCCACGTGCCACCTTGGTGTGAGTCGATCCAAGGCGTGAAAGACGAGCCGGTGAAGAGAAAAGAGGTTCCTCTGGAATGGACTGAGACATCTGGGGGACTCTTGGAATGGTGGCACGACCCTGGAGTTCCTCTCGCCGTTCTGTTGAGAGGGCCTCCTCTTGAGATGCGACGGGAACGCCGGGAACTCTTTCCCGAAGAAGCAGGGAAAGGATCCCTCATCTCGAGCTACGAGGCGGATACGGGGCTCCTCTGGATGTGGGCGGGACCCTCGTGATTCCTCTCGAGTGGAGACGGCTAGGTCGGGGAACTTCTTGATTTGCACCAAGGGTGTGAAGGACCCTTTCGAAGTTCCAGAGGTGAGGTGTGATCAGCCTCGAGACGCCTCAGCGGAAATGGGCCTCATCTCGCCTGGAGGGGAGAACCTCCTGGATTTTCTCGAGTTGCGGCAGGTCTTCTCGAGTTACGACGGGGACCTCAGGGACCCGCTCTGGTGGCCTCAGGAAAGGCCAGTCCCCATGCGAGTTGCTAGGGGACCTCTCGGGATTCCTCTCCCGTCCATGCCGGGGCCTCAGTCCTTGTGTGGAGTCGGGGCCGGAACCTGAGGATTCCTCTCCAGTGTTGCCATGGATCTTGGGGTGCTTCTGAGTCTCCCCAGGGGAGTCAGGCCTCGTCTCGAGTGGGGGCATGCACGTGCGCTTTCCTCCCGAGCTGCAGCAGTAGTGTCACGCTTCCTGTCACGTGGATCAAGGGATCTGTGGCTTTCCCTCGAGGCTGTCCCTCGAGGCTTTCCCACGAGGCTTTCCCACAGGGCTGTGCCACGTGCCACCTTGGTGGGAGTCGATCCTCGGCATGAAAGACGAGCCGTTGAAGGGAAAAGAGGTTCCTCTGGAATGGACTGAGACATCTGGGGGACTCTTGGAATGGTGGCACGACCCTGGAGTTCCTCTCGCCGTTCTGTTGAGAGGGCCTCCTCTTGAGATGCGACGGGAACGCCGGGAACTCTTTCCCGACGAAGCAGGGAAAGGATCCCTCATCTCGAGCTACGAGGCGGAAACGGGGCTCCTCTGGATGTGGGCGGGACCCTCGTGATTCCTCTCGAGTGGAGACGGCTAGGTCGGGGAACTTCTTGATTTGCACCAAGGGTGTGAAGGACCCTTTCGAAGTTCCAGAGGTGAGGTGTGATCAGCCTCGAGACGCCTCAGCGGAAATGGGCCTCATCTCGCCTGGAGGGGAGAACCTCCTGGATTTTCTCGAGTTGCGGCAGGTCTTCTCGAGTTACGACGGGGACCTCAGGGACCCGCTCTGGTGGCCTCAGGAAAGGCCAGTCCCCATGCGAGTTGCTAGGGGACCTCTCGGGATTCCTCTCCCGTCCATGCCGGGGCCTCAGTCCTTGTGTGGAGTCGGGGCCGGAACCTGAGGATTCCTCTCCAGTGTTGCCATGGATCTTGGGGTGCTTCTGAGTCTCCCCAGGGGAGTCAGGCCTCGTCTCGAGTGGGGGCATGCACGTGCGCTTTCCTCCCGAGCTGCAGCAGTAGTGTCACGCTTCCTGTCACGTGGATCAAGGGATCTGTGGCTTTCCCTCGAGGCTGTCCCTCGAGGCTTTCCCACGAGGCTTTCCCACAGGGCTGTGCCACGTGCCACCTTGGTGGGAGTCGATCCTCGGCGTGAAAGACGAGCCGGTGAAGGGAAAAGAGGTTCCTCTGGAATGGACTGAGACATCTGGGGGACTCTTGGAATGGTGGCACGACCCTGGAGTTCCTCTCGCCGTTCCTGTTGAGAGGGCCTCCTCTTGAGATGCGACGGGAACGCCGGGAACTCTTTCCCGACGAAGCAGGGAAAGGATCCCTCATCTCGAGCTACGAGGTGGAAACGGGGCTCCTCTGGATGTGGGCGGGACCCTCGTGATTCCTCTCGAGTGGAGACGGCTATGTCGGGGAACTTCTTGATTTGCACCAAGGGTGTGAAGGACCCTTGCGATGTTCCAGAGGTGAGGTGTGATCAGCCTCGAGACGCCTCAACGGAAATGGGCCTCATCTCGCCTGGAGGGGAGAACCTCCTGGATTTTCTCGAGTTGCGGCAGGTCTTCTCGAGTTACGACGGGGACCTCAGGGACCCGCTCTGGTGGCCTCAGGAAAGGCCAGTCCCCATGCGAGTTGCTAGGGGACCTCTCGGGATTCCTCTCCCGTCCATGCTGGGGCCTCAGTCCTTGTGTGGAGTCGGGGCCGGAACCTGAGGATTCCTCTCCAGTGTTGCCATGGAACTTGGGGTGCTTCTGAGTCTCCCCAGGGGAGTCATGCCTCGTCTCGAGTGGGGGCATGCACGTGCGCTTTCCTCCCGAGCTGCAGCAGTAGTGTCACGCTTCCTGTCACGTGGATCAAGGTATCTGTGGCTTTCCCTCGAGGCTGTCCCTCGAGGCTTTCCCACGAGGCTTTCCCACAGGGCTGTGCCACGTGCCACCTTGGTGTGAGTCGATCCTCGGCGTGAAAGACGAGCCGTTGAAGGGAAAAGAGGTTCCTCTGGAATGGACTGAGACATCTGGGGGACTCTTGGAATGGTGGCACGACCCTTGAGTTCCTCTCGCCGTTCTGTTGAGAGGGCCTCCTCTTGAGATGCGACGGGAACGCCGGGAACTCTTTCCCGACGAAGCAGGGAAAGGATCCCTCATCTCGAGCTACGAGGCGGAAACGGGGCTCCTCTGGATGTGGGCGGGACCCTCGTGATTCCTCTCGAGTGGAGACGGGTATGTCGGGGACCTTCTTGATTTGCACCAAGGGTGTGAAGGACCCTTTCGAAGTTCCAGAGGTGAGGTGTGATCAGCCTCGAGACGCCTCAGCGGAAATGGGCCTCATCTCGCCTGGAGGGGAGAACCTCCTGGATTTTCTCGAGTTGCGGCAGGTCTTCTCGAGTTACGACGGGGACCTCAGGGACCCACTCTGGTGGCCTCAGGAAAGGCCAGTCCCCATGCGAGTTGCTAGGGAACCTCTCGGGATTCCTCTCCCGTCCATGCCGGGGCCTCAGTCCTTGTGTGGAGTGGGGGCCGGAACCTGAGGATTCCTCTCCAGTGTTGCCATGGATCTTGGGGTGCTTCTGAGTCTCCCCAGGGGAGTCAGGCCTCGTCTCGAGTGGGGGCATGCACGTGCGCTTTCCTCCCGAGCTGCAGCAGTAGTGTCACGCTTCCTGTCACGTGGATCAAGGGATCTGTGGCTTTCCCTCGAGGCTGTCCCTCGAGGCTTTCCCACGAGGCTTTCCCACAGGGCTGTGCCACGTGCCACCTTGGTGGGAGTCGATCCTCGGCGTGAAAGACGAGCCGGTGAAGGGAAAAGAGGTTCCTCTGGAATGGACTGAGACATCTGGGGGACTCTTGGAATGGTGGCACGACCCTGGAGTTCCTCTCGCCGTTCCTGTTGAGAGGGCCTCCTCTTGAGATGCGACGGGAACTCTTTCCCGACGAAGCAGGGAAAGGATCCCTCATCTCGAGCTACGAGGCGGAAACGGGGCTCCTCTGGATGTGGGCGGGACCCTCGTGATTCCTCTCGAGTGGAGACGGCTATGTCGGGGAACTTCTTGATTTGCACCAAGGGTGGGAAGGACCCTTGCGATGTTCCAGAGGTGAGGTGTGATCAGCCTCGAGACGCCTCAATGGAAATGGGCCTCATCTCGCCTGGAGGGGAGAACCTCCTGGATTTTCTCGAGTTGCGGCAGGTCTTCTCGAGTTACGACGGGGACCTCAGGGACCCGCTCTGGTGGCCTCAGGAAAGGCCAGTCCCCATGCGAGTTGCTAGGGGACCTCTCGGATTCCTCTCCCGTCCATGCTGGGGCCTCAGTCCTTGTGTGGAGTCGGGGCCGGAACCTGAGGATTCCTCTCCAGTGTTGCCATGGAACTTGGGGTGCTTCTGAGTCTCCCCAGGGGAGTCAGGCCTCGTCTCGAGTGGGGGCATGCACGTGCGCTTTCCTCCCGAGCTGCAGCAGTAGTGTCACGCTTCCTGTCACGTGGATCAAGGGATCTGTGGCTTTCCCTCGAGGCTGTCCCTCGAGGCTTTCCCACGAGGCTTTCCCACAGGGCTGTGCCACGTGCCACCTTGGTGGGAGTCGATCCTCGGCGTGAAAGACGAGCCGGTGAAGGGAAAAGAGGTTCCTCTGGAATGGACTGAGACATCTGGGGGACTCTTGGAATGGTGGCACGACCCTGGAGTTCCTCTCGCCGTTCTGTTGAGAGGGCCTCCTCTTGAGATGCGACGGGAACGCCGGGAACTCTTTCCCGACAAAGCAGGGAAAGGATCCCTCATCTCGAGCTACGAGGTGGAAACGGGGCTCCTCTGGATGTGGGTGGGACCCTCGTGATTCCTCTCGAGTGGAGACGGCTAGGTCGGGGAACTTCTTGATTTGCACCAAGGGTGTGAAGGACCCTTTCGAAGTTCCAGAGGTGAGGTGTGATCAGCCTCGAGACGCCTCAGCGGAAATGGGCCTCATCTCGCCTGGAGGGGAGAACCTCCTGGATTTTCTCGAGTTGCGGCAGGTCTTCTCGAGTTACGACGGGGACCTCAGGGACCCACTCTGGTGGCCTCAGGAAAGGCCAGTCCCCATGCGAGTTGCTAGGGGACCTCTCGGGATTCCTCTCCCGTCCATGCCGGGGCCTCAGTCCTTGGGTGGAGTCGGGGCCGGAACCTGAGGATTCCTCTCCAGTGTTGCCATGGATCTTGGGGTGCTTCTGAGTCTCCCCAGGGGAGTCAGGCCTCGTCTCGAGTGGGGGCATGCACGTGCGCTTTCCTCCCGAGCTGCAGCAGTAGTGTCACGCTTCCTGTCACGTGGATCAAGGGATCTGTGGCTTTCCCTCGAGGCTGTCCCTCGAGGCTTTCCCACGAGGCTTTCCCACAGGGCTGTGCCACGTGCCACCTTGGTGGGAGTCGATCCTCGGCGTGAAAGACGAGCCGGTGAAGGGAAAAGAGGTTCCTCTGGAATGGACTGAGACATCTGGGGGACTCTTGGAATGGTGGCACGACCCTGGAGTTCCTCTCGCCGTTCCTGTTGAGAGGGCCTCCTCTTGAGATGCGACGGGAACTCTTTCCCGACGAAGCAGGGAAAGGATCCCTCATCTCGAGTTACGAGGCGGAAACGGGGCTCCTCTGGAAGTGGGCGGGACCCTCGTGATTCCTATCGAGTGGAGACGGCTAGGTCGGGGAACTTCTTGATTTGCACCAAGGGTGTGAAGGACCCTTCGAAGTTCCAGAGGTGAGGTGTGATCAGCCTCGAGACGCCTCAGCGGAAATGGGCCTCATCTCGCCTGGAGGGGAGAACCTCCTGGATTTTCTCGAGTTGCGGCAGGTCTTCTCGAGTTACGACGGGGACCTCAGGGACCCGCTCTGGTGGCCTCAGGAAAGGCCAGTCCCCATGCGAGTTGCTAGGGGACCTCTCGGGATTCCTCTCCCGTCCATGCCACGGCCTCAGTCCTTGTGTGGAGTCGGGGCCGGAACCTGAGGATTCCTCTCCAGTGTTGCCATGGATCTTGGGGTGCTTCTGAGTCTCCCCAGGGGAGTCAGGCCTCGTCTCGAGTGGGGGCATGCACGTGCGCTTTCCTCCCGAGCTGCAGCAATAGTGTCACGCTTCCTGTCACGTGGATCAAGGGATCTGTGGCTTTCCCTCGAGGCTGTCCCTCGAGGCTTTCCCACGAGGCTTTCCCACAGGGCTGTGCCACGGGCCACCTTGGTGGGAGTCGATCCTCGGCGTGAAAGACGAGCCGGTGAAGGGAAAAGAGGTTCCTCTGGAATGGACTGAGACATCTGGGGGACTCTTGGAATGGTGGCACGACCCTGGAGTTCCTCTCGCCGTTCCTGTTGAGAGGGCCTCCTCTTGAGATGCGACGGGAACGCCGGGAACTCTTTCCCGACGAAGCAGGGAAAGGATCCCTCATCTCGAGCTACGAGGCGGAAACGGGGCTCCTCTGGATGTGGGCGGGACCCTCGTGATTCCTCTCGAGTGGAGACGGCTAGGTCGGGCAACTTCTTGATTTGCACCAAGGGTGTGAAGGACCCTTTCGAAGTTCCAGAGGTGAGGTGTGATCAGCCTCGAGACGCCTCATCGGAAATGGGCCTCATCTCGCCTGGAGGGGAGAACCTCCTGGATTTTCTCGAGTTGCGGCAGGTCTTCTCGAGTTACGATGGGGACCTCAGGGTACCCGCTCTGGTGGCCTCAGGAAAGGCCAGTCCCCATGCGAGTTGCTAGGGGACCTCTCGGGATTCCTCTCCCGTCCATGCCGGTGCCTCAGTCCTTGTGTGGAGTCGGGGCCGGAACCTGAGGATTCCTCTCCAGTGTTGCCATGGATCTTGGGGTGCTTCTGAGTCTCCCCAGGGGAGTCAGGCCTCGTCTCGAGTGGAGGCATGCACGTGCGCTTTCCTCCCGAGCTGCAGCAGTAGTGTCACGCTTCCTGTCACGTGGATCAAGGGATCTGTGGCTTTCCCTCGAGGCTGTCCCTCGAGGCTTTCCCACGAGGCTTTCCCACAGGGCTGTGCCACGTGCCACCTTGGTGGGAGTCGATCCTCGGCGTGAAAGACGAGCCGGTGAAGGGAAAAGAGGTTCCTCTGGAATGGACTGAGACATCTGGGGGACTCTTGGAATGGTGGCACGACCCTGGAGTTCCTCTCGCCGTTCCTGTTGAGAGGGCCTCCTCTTGAGATGCGACGGGAACTCTTTCCCGACGAAGCAGGGAAAGGATCCCTCATCTCGAGCTACGAGGCGGAAACGGGGCTCCTCTGGATGTGGGCGGGACCCTCGTGATTCCTCTCGAGTGGAGACGGCTATGTCGGGGAACTTCTTGATTTGCACCAAGGGTGTGAAGGACCCTTTCGAAGTTCCAGAGGTGAGGTGTGATCAGCCTCGAGACGCCTCAGCGGAAATGGGCCTCATCTCGCCTGGAGGGGAGAACCTCCTGGATTTTCTCGAGTTGCGGCAGGTCTTCTCGAGTTACGACGGGGACCTCAGGGACCCACTCTGGTGGCCTCAGGAAAGGCCAGTCCCCATGCGAGTTGCTAGGGGACCTCTCGGGATTCCTCTCCCGTCCATGCCGGGGCCTCAGTCCTTGGGTGGAGTCGGGGCCGGAACCTGAGGATTCCTCTCCAGTGTTGCCATGGATCTTGGGGTGCTTCTGAGTCTCCCCAGGGGAGTCAGGCCTCGTCTCGAGTGGGGGCATGCACGTGCGCTTTCCTCCCGAGCTGCAGCAGTAGTGTCACGCTTCCTGTCACGTGGATCAAGGGATCTGTGGCTTTCCCTCGAGGCTGTCCCTCGAGGCTTTCCCACGAGGCTTTCCCACAGGGCTGTGCCACGTGCCACCTTGGTGGGAGTCGATCCTCGGCGTGAAAGACGAGCCGGTGAAGGGAAAAGAGGTTCCTCTGGAATGGACTGAGACATCTGGGGGACTCTTGGAATGGTGGCACGACCCTGGAGTTCCTCTCGCCGTTCCTGTTGAGAGGGCCTCCTCTTGAGATGCGACGGGAACTCTTTCCCGACGAAGCAGGGAAAGGATCCCTCATCTCGAGTTACGAGGCGGAAACGGGGCTCCTCTGGAAGTGGGCGGGACCCTCGTGATTCCTATCGAGTGGAGACGGCTAGGTCGGGGAACTTCTTGATTTGCACCAAGGGTGTGAAGGACCCTTTCGAAGTTCCAGAGGTGAGGTGTGATCAGCCTCGAGATGCCTCAGCGGAAATGGGCCTCATCTCGCCTGGAGGGGAGAACCTCCTGGATTTTCTCGAGTTGCGGCAGGTCTTCTCGAGTTACGACGGGGACCTCAGGGACCCGCTCTGGTGGCCTCAGGAAAGGCCAGTCCCCATGCGAGTTGCTAGGGGACCTCTCGGGATTCCTCTCCCGTCCATGCCACGGCCTCAGTCCTTGTGTGGAGTCGGGGCCGGACCTGAGGATTCCTCTCCAGTGTTGCCATGGATCTTGGGGTGCTTCTGAGTCTCCCCAGGGGAGTCAGGCCTCGTCTCGAGTGGGGGCATGCACGTGCGCTTTCCTCCCGAGCTGCAGCAATAGTGTCACGCTTCCTGTCACGTGGATCAAGGGATCTGTGGCTTTCCCTCGAGGCTGTCCCTCGAGGCTTTCCCACGAGGCTTTCCCACAGGGCTGTGCCACGGGCCACCTTGGTGGGAGTCGATCCTCGGCGTGAAAGACGAGCCGGTGAAGGGAAAAGAGGTTCCTCTGGAATGGACTGAGACATCTGGGGGACTCTTGGAATGGTGGCACGACCCTGGAGTTCCTCTCGCCGTTCCTGTTGAGAGGGCCTCCTCTTGAGATGCGACGGGAACGCCGGGAACTCTTTCCCGACGAAGCAGGGAAAGGATCCCTCATCTCGAGCTACGAGGCGGAAACGGGGCTCCTCTGGATGTGGGCGGGACCCTCGTGATTCCTCTCGAGTGGAGACGGCTAGGTCGGGCAACTTCTTGATTTGCACCAAGGGTGTGAAGGACCCTTTCGAAGTTCCAGAGGTGAGGTGTGATCAGCCTCGAGAAGCCTCATCGGAAATGGGCCTCATCTCGCCTGGAGGGGAGAACCTCCTGGATTTTCTCGAGTTGCGGCAGGTCTTCTCGAGTTACGATGGGGACCTCAGGGACCCGCTCTGGTGGCCTCAGGAAAGGCCAGTCCCCATGCGAGTTGCTAGGGGACCTCTCGGGATTCCTCTCCCGTCCATGCCGGTGCCTCAGTCCTTGTGTGGAGTCGGGGCCGGAACCTGAGGATTCCTCTCCAGTGTTGCCATGGATCTTGGGGTGCTTCTGAGTCTCCCCAGGGGAGTCAGGGCTCGTCTCGAGTGGGGGCATGCACGTGCGCTTTCCTCCCGAGCTGCAGCAGTAGTGTCACGCTTCCTGTCACGTGGATCAAGGGATCTGTGGCTTTCCCTCGAGGCTGTCCCTCGAGGCTTTCCCACGAGGCTTTCCCACAGGGCTGTGCCACGTGCCACCTTGGTGGGAGTCGATCCTCGGCGTGAAAGACGAGCCGGTGAAGGGAAAAGAGGTTCCTCTGGAATGGACTGAGACATCTGGGGGATCTTGGAATGGTGGCACGACCCTGGAGTTCCTCTCGCCGTTCCTGTTGAGAGGGCCTCCTCTTGAGATGCGACGGGAACGCCCGGAACTCTTTCCCGACGAAGCAGGGAAAGGATCCCTCATCTCGAGTTACGAGGCGGAAACGGGGCTCCTCTGGAAGTGGGCGGGACCCTCGTGATTCCTCTCGAGTGGAGACGGCTAGGTCGGGGAACTTCTTGATTTGCACCAAGGGTGTGAAGGACCCTTTCGAAGTTCCAGAGGTGAGGTGTGATCAGCCTCGAGACGCCTCAGCGGAAATGGGCCTCATCTCGCCTGGAGGGGAGAACCTCCTGGATTTTCTCGAGTTGCGGCAGGTCTTCTCGAGTTACGACGGGGACCTCAGGGACCCGCTCTGGTGGCCTCAGGAAAGGCCAGTCCCCATGCGAGTTGCTAGGGGACCTCTCGGGATTCCTCTCCCGTCCATGCCGGGGCCTCAGTCCTTGTGTGGAGTCGGGGCCGGAACCTGAGGATTCCTCTCCAGTGTTGCCATGGATCTTGGGGTGCTTCTGAGTCTCCCCAGGGGAGTCAGGCCTCGTCTCGAGTGGGGGCATGCACGTGCGCTTTCCTCCCGAGCTGCAGCAGTAGTGTCACGCTTCCTGTCACGTGGATCAAGGGATCTGTGGCTTTCCCTCGAGGCTGTCCCTCGAGGCTTTCCCACGAGGCTTTCCCTCAGGGCTGTGCCACGTGCCACCTTGGTATGAGTCGATCCTCGGCGTGAAAGACGAGCCGGTGAAGGGAAAAGAGGTTCCTCTGGAATGGACTGAGACATCTGGGGGACTCTTGGAATGGTGGCACGACCCTGGAGTTCCTCTCGCCGTTCTGTTGAGAGGGCCTCCTCTTGAGATGCGACGGGAACGCCGGGAACTCTTTCCCGACGAAGCAGGGAAAGGATCCCTCATCTCGAGCTACGAGGCGGAAACGGGGCTCCTCTGGATGTGGGCGGGACCCTCGTGATTCCTCTCGAGTGGAGACGGCTAGGTCGGGGAACTTCTTGATTTGCACCAAGGGTGTGAAGGACCCTTTCGAAGTTCCAGAGGTGAGGTGTGATCAGCCTCGAGACGCCTCAGCGGAAATGGGCCTCATCTCGCCTGGAGGGGAGAACCTCCTGGATTTTCTCGAGTTGCGGCAGGTCTTCTCGAGTTACGACGGGGACCTCAGGGACCCGCTCTGGTGGCCTCAGGAAAGGCCAGTCCCCATGCGAGTTGCTAGGGAACCTCTCGGGATTCCTCTCCCGTCCATGCCGGGGCCTCAGTCCTTGTGTGGAGTCGGGGCCGGAACCTGAGGATTCCTCTCCAGTGTTGCCATGGATCTTGGGGTGCTTCTGAGTCTCCCCAGGGGAATCAGGCCTCGTCTCGAGTGGGGGCATGCACGTGCGCTTTCCTCCCGAGCTGCAGCAGTAGTGTCACGCTTCCTGTCACGTGGATCAAGGGATCTGTGGCTTTCCCTCGAGGCTGTCCCTCGAGGCTTTCCCACGATGCTTTCCCACAGGGCTGTGCCACGTGCCACCTTGGTGGGAGTCGATCCTCGGCGTGAAAGACGAGCCGGTAAAGGGAAAAGAGGTTCCTCTGGAATGGACTGAGACATCTGGGGGACTCTTGGAAAGGTGGCACGACCCTGGAGTTCCTCTCGCCGTTCCTGTTGAGAGGGCCTCCTCTTGAGATGCGACGGGAACGCCTGTAACTCTTTCCCGACGAAGCAGGGAAAGGATCCCTCATCTCGAGCTACGAGGCGGAAACGGGGCTCCTCTGGATGTGGGCGGGACCCTCGTGATTCCTCTCGAGTGGAGACGGCTAGGTCGGGGAACTTCGTGATTTGCACCAAGGGTGTGAAGGACCCTTTCGAAGTTCCAGAGGTGAGGTGTGATCAGCCTCGAGACGCCTCAGCGGAAATGGGCCTCATCTCGCCTGGAGGGGAGAACCTCCTGGATTTTGTCGAGTTGCGGCAGGTCTTCTCGAGTTACGACGGGGACCTCAGGGACCCGCTCTGGTGGCCTCAGGAAAGGCCAGTCCCCATGCGAGTTGCTAGGGGACCTCTCGGGATTCCTCTCCCGTCCATGCCGGGGCCTCAGTCCTTGTGTGGAGTCGGGGCCGGAACCTGAGGATTCCTCTCCAGTGTTGCCATGGATCTTGGGGTGCTTCTGAGTATCCCCAGGGGAGTCAGGCCTCGTCTCGAGTGGGGGCATGCACGTGCGCTTTCCCCCCGAGCTGCAGCAGTAGTGTCACGCTTCCTGTCACGTGGATCAAGGGATCTGTGGCTTTCCCTCGAGGCTGTCCCTCGAGGCTTTCCCACGAGGCTTTCCCACAGGGCTGTGCCACGTGCCACCTTGGTGTGAGTCGATCCTCGGCGTGAAAGACGAGCCGGTGAAGGGAAAAGAGGTTCCTCTGGAATGGACTGAGACATCTGGGGGACTCTTGGAATGGTGGCACGACCCTGGAGTTCCTCTCGCCGTTCCTGTTGAGAGGGCCTCCTCTTGAGATGCGACGGGAACGCCGGGAACTCTTTCCCGACGAAGCAGGGAAAGGATCCCTCATCTCGAGCTACGAGGCGGAAACGGGGCTCCTCTGGATGTGGGCGGGACCCTCGTGATTCCTCTCGAGTGGAGACGGGTATGTCGGGGAACTTCTTGATTTGCACCAAGGGTGTGAAGGACCCTTTCGAAGTTCCAGAGGTGAGGTGTGATCAGCCTCGAGACGCCTCAGCGGAAATGGGCCTCATCTCGCCTGGAGGGGAGAACCTCCTGGATTTTCTCGAGTTGCGGCAGGTCTTCTCGAGTTACGACGGGGACCTCAGGGACCCGCTCTGGTGGCCTCAGGAAAGGCCAGTCCCCATGCGAGTTGCTAGGGGACCTCTCGGGATTCCTCTCCCGTCCATGCCGGGGCCTCAGTCCTTGTGTGGAGTCGGGGCCGGAACCTGAGGATTCCTCTCCAGTGTTGCCATGGATCTTGGGGTGCTTCTGAGTCTCCCCAGGGGAGTCAGGCCTCGTCTCGAGTGGGGGCATGCACGTGCGCTTTCCTCCCGAGTTGCAGCAGTAGTGTCACGCTTCCTGTCACGTGGATCAAGGGATCTCGAGGCTTTCCATCGAGGCTGTCCCTCGAGGCTTTCCACGAGGCTTTCCCACAGGGCTGTGCCACGTGCCACCTTGGTGTGAGTCGATCCTCGGCGTGAAAGACGAGCTGGTGAAGGGAAAAGAGGTTCCTCTGGAATGGACTGAGACATCTGGGGGACTCTTGGAATGGTGGCACGACCCTGGAGTTCCTCTCGCCGTTCCTGTTGAGAGGGCCTCCTCTTGAGATGCGACGGGAACGCCGGGAACTCTTTCCCGACGAAGCAAGGAAAGGATCCCTCATCTCGAGCTACGAGGCGGAAACGGGGCTCCTCTGGAAGTGGGCGGGACCCTCGTGATTCCTCTCGAGTGGAGACGGCTAGGTCGGGGAACTTCTTGATTTGCACCAAGGGTGTGAAGGACCCTTTCGAAGTTCCAGAGGTGAGGTGTGATCAGCCTCGAGACGCCTCAGCGGAAATGGGCCTCATCTCGCCTGGAGGGGAGAACCTCCTGGATTTTCTCGAGTTGCGGCAGGTCTTCTCGAGTTACGACGGGGACCTCAGGGACCCGCTCTGGTGGCCTCAGGAAAGGCCAGTCCCCATGCGAGTTGCTAGGGGACCTCTCGGGATTCCTCTCCCGTCCATGCCGGGGCCTCAGTCCTTGTGTGGAGTCGGGGCCGGAACCTGAGGATTCCTCTCCAGTGTTGCCATGGATCTTGGGGTGCTTCTGAGTCTCCCCAGGGGAGTCAGGCCTCGTCTCGAGTGGGGGCATGCACGTGCGCTTTCCTCCCTAGCTGCAGCAGTAGTGTCACGCTTCCTGTCACGTGGATCAAGGGATCTGTGGCTTTCCCTCGAGGCTGTCCCTCGAGGCTTTCCCACGAGGCTTTTCCACAGGGTTGTGCCACGTGCCACCTTGGTGTGAGTCGATCCTCGGCGTGAAAGACGAGCCGGTGAAGGGAAAAGAGGTTCCTCTGGAATGGACTGAGACATCTGGGGGACTCTTGGAATGGTGGCACGACCCTGGAGTTCCTCTCGCCGTTCCTGTTGAGAGGGCCTCCTCTTGAGATGCGACGGGAACGCCGGGAACTCTTTCCCGACGAAGCAGGGAAAGGATCCCTCATCTCGAGCTACGAGGCGGAAACGGGGCTCCTCTGGATGTGGGCGGGACCCTGGTGATTCCTCTCGAGTGGAGACGGCTAGGTCGGGGAACTTCTTGATTTGCACCAAGGGTGTGAAGGACCCTTTCGAAGTTCCAGAGGTGAGGTGTGATCAGCCTCGAGACGCCTCAGCGGAAATGGGCCTCATCTCGCCTGGAGGGGAGAACCTCCTGGATTTTCTCGAGTTGCGGCAGGTCTTCTCGAGTTACGACGGGGACCTCAGGGACCCACTCTGGTGGCCTCAGGAAAGGCCAGTCCCCATGCGAGTTGCTAGGGGACCTCTCGGGATTCCTCTCCCGTCCATGCCTGGGCCTCAATCCTTGTGTGGAGTCGGGGCCGGAACCTGAGGATTCCTCTCCAGTGTTGCCATGGATCTTGGGGTGCTTCTGAGTCTCGCCAGGGGAGTCAGGCCTCGTCTCGAGTGGGGGCATGCACGTGCGCTTTCCTCCCGAGCTGCAGCAGTAGTGTCACGCTTCCTGTCACGTGGATCAAGGGATCTGTGGCTTTCCCTCGAGGCTGTCCCTCGAGGCTTTCCCACGAGGCTTTCCCACAGGGCTGTGCCACGTGCCACCTTGGTGGGAGTCGATCCTCGGCGTGAAAGACGAGCCGGTGAAGGGAAAAGAGGTTCCTCTGGAATGGACTGAGACATCTGGGGGACTCTTGGAATGGTGGCACGACCCTGGAGTTCCTCTCGCCGATCCTGTTGAGAGGGCCTCCTCTTGAGATGCGACGGGAACTCTTTCCCGAAGAAGCAGGGAAAGGATCCCTCATCTCGAGCTACGAGGCGGAAACGGGGCTCCTCTGGATGTGGGCGGGACGCTCGTGAATCCTCTCGAGTGGAGACGGCTATGTCGGGGAACTTCTTGATTTGCACCAAGGGTGTGAAGGACCCTTGCGAAGTTCCAGAGGTGAGGTGTGATCAGCCTCGAGACGCCTCAACGGAAATGGGCCTCATCTCGCCTGGAGGGGAGAACCTCCTGGATTTTCTCGAGTTGCGGCAGGTCTTCTCGAGTTACGACGGGGACCTCAGGGACCCGCTCTGGTGGCCTCAGGAAAGGCCAGTCCCCATGCGAGATGCTAGGGGACCCCTCGGGATTCCTCTCCCGTCCATGCCGGGGCCTCAGTCCTTGTGTGGAGTCGGGGCCGGAACCTGAGGATTCCTCTCCAGTGTTGCCATGGATCTTGGGGTGCTTCTGAGTCTCCCCAGGGGAGTCAGGCCTCGTCTCGAGTGGTGGCATGCACGTGCGCTTTCCTCCCAAGCTGCAGCAGTAGTGTCACGCTTCCTGTCACGTGGATCAAGGGATCTCGAGGCTTTCCATCGAGGCTGTCCCTCGAGGCTTTCCCACGAGGCTTTCCCACAGGGCTGTGCCACGTGCCACCTTGGTGTGAGTCGATCCTTGGCGTGAAAGACGAGCTGGTGAAGGGAAAAGAGGTTCCTCTGGAATGGACTGAGACATCTGGGGGACTCTTGGAATGGTGGCACGACCCTGGAGTTCCTCTCGCCGTTCTGTTGAGAGGGCCTCCTCTTGAGATGCGACGGGAACGCCGGGAACTCTTTCCCGACGAAGCAGGGAAAGGATCCCTCATCTCGAGCTACGAGGCGGAAACGGGGCTCCTCTGGATGTGGGCGGGACCCTGGTGATTCCTCTCGAGTGGAGACGGCTAGGTCGGGGAACTTCTTGATTTGCACCAAGGGTGTGAAGGACCCTTTCGAAGTTCCAGAGGTGAGGTGTGATCAGCCTCGAGACGCCTCAGCGGAAATGGGCCTCATCTCGCCTGGAGGGGAGAACCTCCTGGATTTTCTCGAGTTGCGGCAGGTCTTCTCGAGTTACGACGGGGACCTCAGGGACCCGCTCTGGTGGCCTCAGGAAAGGCCAGTCCCCATGCGAGTTGCTAGGGGACCTCTCGGGATTCCTCTCCCGTCCATGCCGGGGCCTCAGTCCTTGTGTGGAGTCGGGGCCGGAACCTGAGGATTCCTCTCCAGTGTTGCCATGGATCTTGGGGTGCTTCTGAGTCTCCCCAGGGGAGTCAGGCCTCGTCTCGAGTGGGGGCATGCACGTGCGCTTTCCTCCCGAGTTGCAGCAGTAGTGTCACGCTTCCTGTCACGTGGATCAAGGGATCTCGAGGCTTTCTATCGAGGCTGTCCCTCGAGGCTTTCCCACGAGGCTTTCCCACAGGGCTGTGCCACGTGCCACCTTGGTGTGAGTCGATCCTCGGCGTGAAAGACGAGCTGGTGAAGGGAAAAGAGGTTCCTCTGGAATGGACTGAGACATCTGGGGGACTCTTGGAATGGTGGCACGACCCTGGAGTTCCTCTCGCCGTTCCTGTTGAGAGGGCCTCCTCTTGAGATGAGACGGGAACGCCGGGAACTCTTTCCCGACGAAGCAGGGAAAGGATCCCTCATCTCGAGCTACGAGGCGGAAACGGGGCTCCTCTGGAAGTGGGCGGGACCCTCGTGATTCCTCTCGAGTGGAGACGGCTAGGTCGGGGAACTTCTTGATTTGCACCAAGGGTGTGAAGGACCCTTTCGAAGTTCCAGAGGTGAGGTGTGATCAGCCTCGAGACGCCTCAGCGGAAATGGGCCTCATCTCGCCTGGAGGGGAGAACCTCCTGGATTTTCTCGAGTTGCGGCAGGTCTTCTCGAGTTACGACGGGGACCTCAGGGACCCGCTCTGTTGGCCTCAGGAAAGGCCAGTCCCCATGCGAGTTGCTAGGGGACCTCTCGGGATTCCTCTCCCGTCCATGCTGGGGCCTCAGTCCTTGTGTGGAGTCGGGGCCGGAACCTGAGGATTCCTCTCCAGTGTTGCCATGGATCTTGGGGTGCTTCTGAGTCTCCCCAGGGGAGTCAGGCCTCGTCTCGAGTGGGGGCATGCACGTGCGCTTTCCTCCCGAGCTGCAGCAGTAGTGTCACGCTTCCTGTCACGTGGATCAAGGGATCTGTGGCTTTCCCTCGAGGCTGTCCCTCGAGGCTTTCCCACGAGGCTTTTCCACAGGGTTGTGCCACGTGCCACCTTGGTGTGAGTCGATCCTCGGCGTGAAAGACGAGCCGGTGAAGGGAAAAGAGGTTCCTCTGGAATGGACTGAGACATCTGGGGGACTCTTGGAATGGTGGCACGACCCTGGAGTTCCTCTCGCCGTTCCTGTTGAGAGGGCCTCCTCTTGAGATGCGACGGGAACGCCGGGAACTCTTTCCCGACGAAGCAGGGAAAGGATCCCTCATCTCGAGCTACGAGGCGGAAACGGGGCTCCTCTGGATGTGGGCGGGACCCTCGTGATTCCTCTCGAGTGGAGACGGCTAGGTCGGGGAACTTCTTGATTTGCACCAAGGGTGTGAAGGACCCTTTCGAAGTTCCAGAGGTGAGGTGTGATCAGCCTCGAGACGCCTCTGCGGAAATGGGCCTCATCTCGCCTGGAGGGGAGAACCTCCTGGATTTTCTCGAGTTGCGGCAGGTCTTCTCGAGTTACGACGGGGACCTCAGGGACCCACTCTGTTGGCCTCAGGAAAGGCCAGTCCCCATGCGAGTTGCTAGGGGACCTCTCGGGATTCCTCTCCCGTCCATGCCGGGGCCTCAGTCCTTGTGTGGAGTCGGGGCCAGAACCTGAGGATTCCTCTCCAGTGTTGCCATGGATCTTGGGGTGCTTCTGAGTCTCCCCAGGGGAGTCAGGCCTCGTCTCGAGTGGGGGCATGCACGTGCGCTTTCCTCCCGAGCTGCAGCAGTAGTGTCACGCTTCCTGTCACGTGGATCAACGGATCTGTGGCTTTCCCTCGAGGCTGTCCCTCGAGGCTTTCCCACGAGGCTTTCCCACAGGGCTGTGCCACGTGCCACCTTGGTGGGAGTCGATCCTCGGCGTGAAAGACGAGCCGGTGAAGGGAAAAGAGGTTCCTCTGGAATGGACTGAGACATCTGGGGGACTCTTGGAATGGTGGCACGACCCTGGAGTTCCTCTCGCCGTTCCTGTTGAGAGGGCCTCCTCTTGAGATGCGACGGGAACGCCGGGAACTCTTTCCCGACGAAGCAGGGAAAGGATCCCTCATCTCGAGCTACGAGGCGGAAACGGGGCTCCTCTGGATGTGGGCGGGACCCTCGTGATTCCTCTCGAGTGGAGACGGCTAGGTCGGGGAACTTCTTGATTTGCACCAAGGGTGTGAAGGACCCTTTCGAAGTTCCAGAGGTGAGGTGTGATCAGCCTCGAGACGCCTCAGCGGAAATGGGCCTCATCTCGCCTGGAGGGGAGAACCTCCTGGATTTTCTCGAGTTGCGGCAGGTCTTCTCGAGTTACGACGGGGACCTCAGGGACCCGCTCTGGTGGCCTCAGGAAAGGCCAGTCCCCATGCGAGTTGCTAGGGGACCTCTCGGGATTCCTCTCCCGTCCATGCCGGGGCCTCAGTCCTTGTGTGGAGTCGGGGCCGGAACCTGAGGATTCCTCTCCAGTGTTGCCATGGATCTTGGGGTGCTTCTGAGTCTCCCCAGGGGAGTCAGGCCTCGTCTCGAGTGGGGGCATGCACGTGCGCTTTCCTCCCGAGTTGCAGCAGTAGTGTCACGCTTCCTGTCACGTGGATCAAGGGATCTGTGGCTTTCCCTCGAGGCTGTCCCTCGAGGCTTTCCCACGAGGCTTTTCCACAGGGTTGTGCCACGTGCCACCTTGGTGTGAGTCGATCCTCGGCGTGAAAGACGAGCCGGTGAAGGGAAAAGAGGTTCCTCTGGAATGGACTGAGACATCTGGGGGACTCTTGGAATGGTGGCACGACCCTGGAGTTCCTCTCGCCGTTCCTGTTGAGAGGGCCTCCTCTTGAGATGCGACGGGAACGCCGGGAACTCTTTCCCGACGAAGCAGGGAAAGGATCCCTCATCTCGAGCTACGAGGCGGAAACGGGGCTCCTCTGGATGTGGGCGGGACCCTCGTGATTCCTCTCGAGTGGAGACGGCTAGGTCGGGGAACTTCTTGATTTGCACCAAGGGTGTGAAGGACCCTTTCGAAGTTCCAGAGGTGAGGTGTGATCAGCCTCGAGACGCCTCAGCGGAAATGGGCCTCATCTCGCCTGGAGGGGAGAACCTCCTGGATTTTCTCGAGTTGCGACAGGTCTTCTCGAGTTACGACGGGGACCTCAGGGACCCACTCTGGTGGCCTCAGGAAAGGCCAGTCCCCATGCGAGTTGCTAGGGGACCTCTCGGGATTCCTCTCCCGTCCATGCCTGGGCCTCAGTCCTTGTGTGGAGTCGGGGCCAGAACCTGAGGATTCCTCTCCAGTGTTGCCATGGATCTTGGGGTGCTTCTGAGTCTCCCCAGGGGAGTCAGGCCTCGTCTCGAGTGGGGGCATGCACGTGCGCTTTCCTCCCGAGCTGCAGCAGTAGTGTCACGCTTCCTGTCACGTGGATCAAGGGATCTGTGGCTTTCCCTCGAGGCTGTCCCTCGAGGCTTTCCCACGAGGCTTTCCCACAGGGCTGTGCCACGTGCCACCTTGGTGGGAGTCGATCCTCGGCGTGAAAGACGAGCCGGTGAAGGGAAAAGAGGTTCCTCTGGAATGGACTGAGACATCTGGGGGACTCTTGGAATGGTGGCACGACCCTGGAGTTCCTCTCGCCGATCCTGCTGAGAGGGCCTCCTCTTGAGATGCGACGGGAACTCTTTCCCGAAGAAGCAGGGAAAGGATCCCTCATCTCGAGCTACGAGGCGGAAACGGGGCTCCTCTGGATGTGGGCGGGACCCTCGTGAATCCTCTCGAGTGGAGACGGCTATGTCGGGGAACTTCTTGATTTGCACCAAGGGTGTGAAGGACCCTTGCGAAGTTCCGGAGGTGAGGTGTGATCAGCCTCGAGACGCCTCAACGGAAATGGGCCTCATCTCGCCTGGAGGGGAGAACCTCCTGGATTTTCTCGACTTGCGGCAGGTCTTCTCGAGTTACGACGGGGACCTCAGGGACCCGCTCTGGTGGCCTCAGGAAAGGCCAGTCCCCATGCGAGATGCTAGGGGACCCCTCGGGATTCCTCTCCCGTCCATGCCGGGGCCTCAGTCCTTGTGTGGAGTCGGGGCCGGAACCTGAGGATTCCTCTCCAGTGTTGCCATGGATCTTGGGGTGCTTCTGAGTCTCCCCAGGGGAGTCAGGCCTCGTCTCGAGTGGTGGCATGCACGTGCGCTTTCCTCCCAAGCTGCAGCAGTAGTGTCACGCTTCCTGTCACGTGGATCAAGGGATCTCGAGGCTTTCCATCGAGGCTGTCCCTCGAGGCTTTCCCACGAGGCTTTCCCACAGGGCTGTGCCACGTGCCACCTTGGTGTGAGTCGATCCTTGGCGTGAAAGACGAGCTGGTGAAGGGAAAAGAGGTTCCTCTGGAATGGACTGAGACATCTGGGGGACTCTTGGAATGGTGGCACGACCCTGGAGTTCCTCTCGCCGTTCTGTTGAGAGGGCCTCCTCTTGAGATGCGACGGGAACGCCGGGAACTCTTTCCCGACGAAGCAGGGAAAGGATCCCTCATCTCGAGCTACGAGGCGGAAACGGGGCTCCTCTGGATGTGGGCGGGACCCTCGTGATTCCTCTCGAGTGGAGACGGCTAGGTCGGGGAACTTCTTGATTTGCACCAAGGGTGTGAAGGACCCTTTCGAAGTTCCAGAGGTGAGGTGTGATCAGCCTCGAGACGCCTCAGCGGAAATGGGCCTCATCTCGCCTGGAGGGGAGAACCTCCTGGATTTTCTCGAGTTGCGGCAGGTCTTCTCGAGTTACGACGGGGACCTCAGGGACCCGCTCTGGTGGCCTCAGGAAAGGCCAGTCCCCATGCGAGTTGCTAGGGGACCTCTCGGGATTCCTCTCCCGTCCATGCCGGGGCCTCAGTCCTTGTGTGGAGTCGGGGCCGGAACCTGAGGATTCCTCTCCAGTGTTGCCATGGATCTTGGGGTGCTTCTGAGTCTCCCCAGGGGAGTCAGGCCTCGTCTCGAGTGGGGGCATGCACGTGCGCTTTCCTCCCGAGTTGCAGCAGTAGTGTCACGCTTCCTGTCACGTGGATCAAGGGATCTCGAGGCTTTCTATCGAGGCTGTCCCTCGAGGCTTTCCCACGAGGCTTTCCCACAGGGCTGTGCCACGTGCCACCTTGGTGTGAGTCGATCCTCGGCGTGAAAGACGAGCTGGTGAAGGGAAAAGAGGTTCCTCTGGAATGGACTGAGACATCTGGGGGACTCTTGGAATGGTGGCACGACCCTGGAGTTCCTCTCGCCGTTCCTGTTGAGAGGGCCTCCTCTTGAGATGAGACGGGAACGCCGGGAACTCTTTCCCGACGAAGCAGGGAAAGGATCCCTCATCTCGAGCTACGAGGCGGAAACGGGGCTCCTCTGGAAGTGGGCGGGACCCTCGTGATTCCTCTCGAGTGGAGACGGCTAGGTCGGGGAACTTCTTGATTTGAACCAAGGGTGTGAAGGACCCTTTCGAAGTTCCAGAGGTGAGGTGTGATCAGCCACGAGACGCCTCAGCGGAAATGGGCCTCATCTCGCCTGGAGGGGAGAACCTCCTGGATTTTCTCGAGTTGCGGCAGGTCTTCTCGAGTTACGACGGGGACCTCAGGGACCCGCTCTGTTGGCCTCAGGAAAGGCCAGTCCCCATGCGAGTTGCTAGGGGACCTCTCGGGATTCCTCTCCCGTCCATGCCGGGGCCTCAGTCCTTGTGTGGAGTCGGGGCCGGAACCTGAGGATTCCTCTCCAGTGTTGCCATGGATCTTGGGGTGCTTCTGAGTCTCCCCAGGGGAGTCAGGCCTCGTCTCGAGTGGGGGCATGCACGTGCGCTTTCCTCCCGAGCTGCAGCAGTAGTGTCACGCTTCCTCTCACGTGGATCAAGGGATCTGTGGCTTTCCCTCGAGGCTGTCCCTCGAGGCATTCCCACGAGGCTTTTCCACAGGGTTGTGCCACGTGCCACCTTGGTGTGAGTCGATCCTCGGCGTGAAAGACGAGCCGGTGAAGGGAAAAGAGGTTCCTCTGGAATGGACTGAGACATCTGGGGGACTCTTGGAATGGTGGCACGACCCTGGAGTTCCTCTCGCCGTTCCTGTTGAGAGGGCCTCCTCTTGAGATGCGACGGGAACGCCGGGAACTCTTTCCCGACGAAGCAGGGAAAGGATCCCTCGTCTCGAGCTACGAGGCGGAAACGGGGCTCCTCTGGATGTGGGCGGGACCCTCGTGATTCCTCTCGAGTGGAGACGGCTAGGTCGGGGAACTTCTTGATTTGCACCAAGGGTGTGAAGGACCCTTTCGAAGTTCCAGAGGTGAGGTGTGATCAGCCTCGAGACGCCTCTGCGGAAATGGGCCTCATCTCGCCTGGAGGGGAGAACCTCCTGGATTTTCTCGAGTTGCGGCAGGTCTTCTCGAGTTACGACGGGGACCTCAGGGACCCACTCTGGTGGCCTCAGGAAAGGCCAGTCCCCATGCGAGTTGCTAGGGGACCTCTCGGGATTCCTCTCCCGTCCATGCCGGGGCCTCAGTCCTTGTGTGGAGTCGGGGCCAGAACCTGAGGATTCCTCTCCAGTGTTGCCATGGATCTTGGGGTGCTTCTGAGTCTCCCCAGGGGAGTCAGGCCTCTTCTCGAGTGGGGGCTTGCACGTGCGCTTTCCTCCCGAGCTGCAGCAGTAGTGTCACGCTTCCTGTCACGTGGATCAACGGATCTGTGGCTTTCCCTCGAGGCTGTCCCTCGAGGCTTTCCCACGAGGCTTTCCCACAGGGCTGTGCCACGTGCCACCTTGGTGGGAGTCGATCCTCGGCGTGAAAGACGAGCCGGTGAAGGGAAAAGAGGTTCCTCTGGAATGGACTGAGACATCTGGGGGACTCTTGGAATGGTGGCACGACCCGGGAGTTCCTCTCGCCATTCCTGTTGAGAGGGCCTCCTCTTGAGATGAGACGGGAACGCCGGGAACTCTTTCCCGACGAAGCAGGGAAAGGATCCCTCATCTCGAGCTACGAGGGGGAAACGGGGCTCCTCTGGATGTGGGCGGGACCCTCGTGATTCCTCTCGAGTGGAGACGGGTATGTCGGGGAGCTTCTTGATTTGCACCAAGGGTGTGAAGGACCCTTTCGAAGTTCCAGAGGTGAGGTGTGATCAGCCTCGAGACGCCTCAGCGGAAATGGGCCTCATCACGCCTGGAGGGGAGAAAAACCTGGATTTTCTCGAGTTGCGGCAGGTCTTCTCGAGTTACGACGGGGACCTCAGGGACCCGCTCTGGTGGCCTCAGGAAAGGCCAGTCCCCATGCGAGTTTCGAGGGGACCTCTCGGGATTCCTCTCCCGTCCATGCCGGGGCCTCAGTCCTTGCGTGGAGTCGGGGCCGGAACCTGCGGATTCCTCTCCAGTGTTGCCATGGATCTTGGGGTGCTTCTGAGTCTCCCCAGGGGAGTCAGGCCTCGTCTCGAGTGGGGGCATGCACGTGCGCTTTCCTCCCGAGCTGCAGCAGTAGTGTCACGCTTCCTGTCACGTGGATCAAGGGATCTGTGGCTTTCCCTCGAGGCTGTCCCTCGAGGCTTTCCCACGAGGCTTTCCCACAGGGCTGTGCCACGTGCCACCTTGGTGGGAGTCGATCCTCGGCGTGAAAGACGAGCCGGTGAAGGGAAAAGAGGTTCCTCTGGAATGGACTGAGACATCTGGGGGACTCTTGGAATGGTGGCACGACCCTGGAGTTCCTCTCGCCGTTCCTGTTGAGAGGGCCTCCTCTTGAGATGCGACGGGAACGCCGGGAACTCTTTCCCGACGAAGCAGGGAAAGGATCCCTCATCTCGAGCTACGAGGTGGAAACGGGGCTCCTCTGGATGTGGGCGGGACCCTCGTGATTCCTCTCGAGTGGAGACGGCTAGGTCGGGGAACTTCTTGATTTGCACCAAGGGTGTGAAGGACCCTTTCGAAGTTCCAGAGGTGAGGTGTGATCAGCCTCGAGACGCCTCAGCGGAAATGGGCCTCATCTCGCCTGGAGGGGAGAACCTCCTGGATTTTCTCGAGTTGCGGCAGGTCTTCTCGAGTTACGACGGGGACCTCAGGGACCCGCTCTGGTGGCCTCAGGAAAGGCCAGTCCCCATGCGAGTTGCTAGGGGACCTCTCGGGATTCCTCTCCCGTCCATGCCGGGGCCTCAGTCCTTGTGTGGAGTCGGGGCCGGAACCTGAGGATTCCTCTCCAGTGTTGCCATGGATCTTGGGGTGCTTCTGAGTCTCCCCAGGGGAGTCAGGCCTCGTCTCGAGTGGGGGCATGCACGTGCGCTTTCCTCCCGAGCTGCAGCAGTAGTGTCACGCTTCCTCTCACGTGGATCAAGGGATCTGTGGCTTTCCCTCGAGGCTGTCCCTCGAGGCATTCCCACGAGGCTTTTCCACAGGGTTGTGCCACGTGCCACCTTGGTGTGAGTCGATCCTCGGCGTGAAAGACGAGCCGGTGAAGGGAAAAGAGGTTCCTCTGGAATGGACTGAGACATCTGGGGGACTCTTGGAATGGTGGCACGACCCTGGAGTTCCTCTCGCCGTTCCTGTTGAGAGGGCCTCCTCTTGAGATGCGACGGGAACGCCGGGAACTCTTTCCCGACGAAGCAGGGAAAGGATCCCTCGTCTCGAGCTACGAGGCGGAAACGGGGCTCCTCTGGATGTGGGCGGGACCCTCGTGATTCCTCTCGAGTGGAGACGGCTAGGTCGGGGAACTTCTTGATTTGCACCAAGGGTGTGAAGGACCCTTTCGAAGTTCCAGAGGTGAGGTGTGATCAGCCTCGAGACGCCTCTGCGGAAATGGGCCTCATCTCGCCTGGAGGGGAGAACCTCCTGGATTTTCTCGAGTTGCGGCAGGTCTTCTCGAGTTACGACGGGGACCTCAGGGACCCACTCTGGTGGCCTCAGGAAAGGCCAGTCCCCATGCGAGTTGCTAGGGGACCTCTCGGGATTCCTCTCCCGTCCATGCCGGGGCCTCAGTCCTTGTGTGGAGTCGGGGCCAGAACCTGAGGATTCCTCTCCAGTGTTGCCATGGATCTTGGGGTGCTTCTGAGTCTCCCCAGGGGAGTCAGGCCTCGTCTCGAGTGGGGGCTTGCACGTGCGCTTTCCTCCCGAGCTGCAGCAGTAGTGTCACGCTTCCTGTCACGTGGATCAATGGATCTGTGGCTTTCCCTCGAGGCTGTCCCTCGAGGCTTTCCCACGAGGCTTTCCCACAGGGCTGTGCCACGTGCCACCTTGGTGGGAGTCGATCCTCGGCGTGAAAGACGAGCCGGTGAAGGGAAAAGAGGTTCCTCTGGAATGGACTGAGACATCTGGGGGACTCTTGGAATGGTGGCACGACCCGGGAGTTCCTCTCGCCATTCCTGTTGAGAGGGCCTCCTCTTGAGATGAGACGGGAACGCCGGGAACTCTTTCCCGACGAAGCAGGGAAAGGATCCCTCATCTCGAGCTACGAGGGGGAAACGGGGCTCCTCTGGATGTGGGCGGGACCCTCGTGATTCCTCTCGAGTGGAGACGGGTATGTCGGGGAACTTCTTGATTTGCACCAAGGGTGTGAAGGACCCTTTCGAAGTTCCAGAGGTGAGGTGTGATCAGCCTCGAGACGCCTCAGCGGAAATGGGCCTCATCACGCCTGGAGGGGAGAAAAACCTGGATTTTCTCGAGTTGCGGCAGGTCTTCTCGAGTTACGACGGGGACCTCAGGGACCCGCTCTGGTGGCCTCAGGAAAGGCCAGTCCCCATGCGAGTTTCGAGGGGACCTCTCGGGATTCCTCTCCCGTCCATGCCGGGGCCTCAGTCCTTGCGTGGAGTCGGGGCCGGAACCTGCGGATTCCTCTCCAGTGTTGCCATGGATCTTGGGGTGCTTCTGAGTCTCCCCAGGGGAGTCAGGCCTCGTCTCGAGTGGGGGCATGCACGTGCGCTTTCCTCCCGAGCTGCAGCAGTAGTGTCACGCTTCCTGTCACGTGGATCAAGGGATCTGTGGCTTTCCCTCGAGGCTGTCCCTCGAGGCTTTCCCACGAGGCTTTCCCACAGGGCTGTGCCACGTGCCACCTTGGTGGGAGTCGATCCTCGGCGTGAAAGACGAGCCGGTGAAGGGAAAAGAGGTTCCTCTGGAATGGACTGAGACATCTGGGGGACTCTTGGAATGGTGGCACGACCCTGGAGTTCCTCTCGCCGTTCCTGTTGAGAGGGCCTCCTCTTGAGATGCGACGGGAACGCCGGGAACTCTTTCCCGACGAAGCAGGGAAAGGATCCCTCATCTCGAGCTACGAGGTGGAAACGGGGCTCCTCTGGATGTGGGCGGGACCCTCGTGATTCCTCTCGAGTGGAGACGGCTAGGTCGGGGAACTTCTTGATTTGCACCAAGGGTGTGAAGGACCCTTTCGAAGTTCCAGAGGTGAGGTGTGATCAGCCTCGAGACGCCTCAGCGGAAATGGGCCTCATCTCGCCTGGAGGGGAGAACCTCCTGGATTTTCTCGAGTTGCGGCAGGTCTTCTCGAGTTACGACGGGGACCTCAGGGACCCGCTCTGGTGGCCTCAGGAAAGGCCAGTCCCCATGCGAGTTGCTAGGGGACCTCTCGGGATTCCTCTCCCGTCCATGCCGGGGCCTCAGTCCTTGTGTGGAGTCGGGGCCGGAACCTGAGGATTCCTCTCCAGTGTTGCCATGGATCTTGGGGTGCTTCTGAGTCTCCCCAGGGGAGTCAGGCCTCGTCTCGAGTGGGGGCATGCACGTGCGCTTTCCTCCCGAGCTGCAGCAGTAGTGTCACGCTTCCTGTCACGTGGATCAAGGGATCTGTGGCTTTCCCTCGAGGCTGTCCCTCGAGGCTTTCCCACGAGGCTTTTCCACAGGGTTGTGCCACGTGCCACCTTGGTGGGAGTCGATCCTCGGCGTGAAAGACCAGCCGGTGAAGGGAAAAGAGGTTCCTCTGGAATGGACTGAGACATCTGGGGGACTCTTGGAATGGTGGCACGACCCTGGAGTTCCTCTCGCCGTTCCTGTTGAGAGGGCCTCCTCTTGAGATGCGACGGGAACGCCGGGAACTCTTTCCCGACGAAGCAGGGAAAGGATCCCTCATCTCGAGCTACGAGGCGGAAACGGGGCTCCTCTGGATGTGGGCGGGACCCTCGTGATTCCTCTCGAGTGGAGACGGCTAGGTCGGGGAACTTCTTGATTTGCACCAAGGGTGTGAAGGACCCTTTCGAAGTTCCAGAGGTGAGGTGTGATCAGCCTCGAGACGCCTCTGCGGAAATGGGCCTCATCTCGCCTGGAGGGGAGAACCTCCTGGATTTTCTCGAGTTGCGGCAGGTCTTCTCGAGTTACGACGGGGACCTCAGGGACCCACTCTGGTGGCCTCAGGAAAGGCCAGTCCCCATGCGAGTTGCTAGGGGACCTCTCGGGATTCCTCTCCCGTCCATGCCGGGGCCTCAGTCCTTGTGTGGAGTCGGGGCCAGAACCTGAGGATTCCTCTCCAGTGTTGCCATGGATCTTGGGGTGCTTCTGAGTCTCCCCAGGGGAGTCAGGCCTCGTCTCGAGTGGGGGCATGCACGTGCGCTTTCCTCCCGAGCTGCAGCAGTAGTGTCACGCTTCCTGTCACGTGGATCAAGGGATCTGTGGCTTTCCCTCGAGGCTGTCCCTCGAGGCTTTCCCACGAGGCTTTCCCACAGGGCTGTGCCACGTGCCACCTTGGTGGGAGTCGATCCTCGGCATGAAAGACGAGCCGGTGAAGGGAAAAGAGGTTCCTCTGGAATGGACTGAGACATCTGGGGGACTCTTGGAATGGTGGCACGACCCGGGAGTTCCTCTCGCCATTCCTGTTGAGAGGGCCTCCTCTTGAGATGCGACGGGAACGCCGGGAACTCTTTCCCGACGAAGCAGGGAAAGGATCCCTCATCTCGAGCTACGAGGGGGAAACGGGGCTCCTCTGGATTTGGGCGGGACCCTCGTGATTCCTCTCGAGTGGAGACGGGTATGTCGGGGAGCTTCTTGATTTGCACCAAGGGTGTGAAGGACCCTTTCGAAGTTCCAGAGGTGAGGTGTGATCAGCCTCGAGACGCCTCAGCGGAAATGGGCCTCATCACGCCTGGAGGGGAGAAAAACCTGGATTTTCTCGAGTTGCGGCAGGTCTTCTCGAGTTACGACGGGGACCTCAGGGACCCGCTCTGGTGGCCTCAGGAAAGGCCAGTCCCCATGCGAGTTTCGAGGGGACCTCTCGGGATTCCTCTCCCGTCCATGCCGGGGCCTCAGTCCTTGCGTGGAGTCGGGGCTGGAACCTGCGGATTCCTCTCCAGTGTTGCCATGGATCTTGGGGTGCTTCTGAGTCTCCCCAGGGGAGTCAGGCCTCGTCTCGAGTGGGGGCATGCACGTGCGCTTTCCTCCCGAGCTGCAGCAGTAGTGTCACGCTTCCTGTCACGTGGATCAAGGGATCTGTGGCTTTCCCTCGAGGCTGTCCCTCGAGGCTTTCCCACGAGGCTTTCCCACAGGGCTGTGCCACGTGCCACCTTGGTGGGAGTCGATCCTCGGCGTGAAAGACGAGCCGGTGAAGGGAAAAGAGGTTCCTCTGGAATGGACTGAGACATCTGGGGGACTCTTGGAATGGTGGCACGACCCTGGAGTTCCTCTCGCCGTTCCTGTTGAGAGGGCCTCCTCTTGAGATGCGACGGGAACGCCGGGAACTCTTTCCCGACGAAGCAGGGAAAGGATCCCTCATCTCGAGCTACGAGGCGGAAACGGGGCTCCTCTGGATGTGGGCGGGACCCTCGTGATTCCTCTCGAGTGGAGACGGCTAGGTCGGGGAACTTCTTGATTTGCACCAAGGGTGTGAAGGACCCTTTCGAAGTTCCAGAGGTGAGGTGTGATCAGCCTCGAGACGCCTCAGCGGAAATGGGCCTCATCTCGCCTGGAGGGGAGAACCTCCTGGATTTTCTCGAGTTGCGGCAGGTCTTCTCGAGTTACGACGGGGACCTCAGGGACCCGCTCTGGTGGCCTCAGGAAAGGCCAGTCCCCATGCGAGTTGCTAGGGGACCTCTCGGGATTCCTCTCCCGTCCATGCCGGGGCCTCAGTCCTTGTGTGGAGTCGGGGCCGGAACCTGAGGATTCCTCTCCAGTGTTGCCATGGATCTTGGGGTGCTTCTGAGTCTCCCCAGGGGAGTCAGGCCTCGTCTCGAGTGGGGGCATGCACGTGCGCTTTCCTCCCGAGCTGCAGCAGTAGTGTCACGCTTCCTGTCACGTGGATCAAGGGATCTGTGGCTTTCCCTCGAGGCTGTCCCTCGAGGCTTTCCCACGAGGCTTTCCCACAGGGCTGTGCCACGTGCCACCTTGGTGGGAGTCGATCCTCGGCGTGAAAGACGAGCCGGTGAAGGGAAAAGAGGTTCCTCTGGAATGGACTGAGACATCTGGGGGACTCTTGGAATGGTGGCACGACCCGGGAGTTCCTCTCGCCATTCCTGTTGAGAGGGCCTCCTCTTGAGATGAGACGGGAACGCCGGGAACTCTTTCCCGACGAAGCAGGGAAAGGATCCCTCATCTCGAGCTACGAGGGGGAAACGGGGCTCCTCTGGATGTGGGCGGGACCCTCGTGATTCCTCTCGAGTGGAGACGGGTATGTCGGGGAGCTTCTTGATTTGCACCAAGGGTGTGAAGGACCCTTTCGAAGTTCCAGAGGTGAGGTGTGATCAGCCTCGAGACGCCTCAGCGGAAATGGGCCTCATCACGCCTGGAGGGGAGAAAAACCTGGATTTTCTCGAGTTGCGGCAGGTCTTCTCGAGTTACGACGGGGACCTCAGGGACCCGCTCTGGTGGCCTCAGGAAAGGTCAGTCCCCATGCGAGTTTCGAGGGGACCTCTCGGGATTCCTCTCCCGTCCATGCCGGGGCCTCAGTCCTTGTGTGGAGTCGGGGCCGGAACCTGAGGATTCCTCTCCAGTGTTGCCATGGATCTTGGGGTGCTTCTGAGTCTCCCCAGGGGAGTCAGGCCTCGTCTCGAGTGGGGGCATGCACGTGCGCTTTCCTCCCGAGCTGCAGCAGTAGTGTCACGCTTCCTGTCACGTGGATCAAGGGATCTGTGGCTTTCCCTCGAGGCTGTCCCTCGAGGCTTTCCCACGAGGCTTTCCCACAGGGCTGTGCCACGTGCCACCTTGATGGGAGTCGATCCTCGGCGTGAAAGACGAGCCGGTGAAGGGAAAAGTGGTTCCTCTGGAATGGACTGAGACATCTGGGGGACTCTTGGAATGGTGGCACGACCCTGGAGTTCCTCTCGCCGTTCCTGTTGAGAGGGCCTCCTCTTGAGATGCGACGGGAACGCCGGGAACTCTTTCCCGACGAAGCAGGGAAAGGATCCCTCATCTCGAGCTACGAGGCGGAAACGGGGCTCCTCTGGATGTGGGCGGGACCCTCGTGATTCCTCTCGAGTGGAGACGGCTAGGTCGGGGAACTTCTTGATTTGCACCAAGGGTGTGAAGGACCCTTTCGAAGTTCCAGAGGTGAGGTGTGATCAGCCTCGAGACGCCTCAGCGGAAATGGGCCTCATCTCGCCTGGAGGGGAGAACCTCCTGGATTTTCTCGAGTTGCGGCAGGTCTTCTCGAGTTACGACGGGGACCTCAGGGACCCGCTCTGGTGGCCTCAGGAAAGGCCAGTCCTCATGCGAGTTGCTAGGGGACCTCTCGGGATTCCTCTCCCGTCCATGCCGGGGCCTCAGTCCTTGTGTGGAGTCGGGGCCGGAACCTGAGGATTCCTCTCCAGTGTTGCCATGGATCTTGGGGTGCTTCTGAGTCTCCCCAGGGGAGTCAGGCCTCGTCTCGAGTGGGGGCATGCACCTGCGCTTTCCTCCCGAGCTGCAGCAGTAGTGTCACGCTTCCTGTCACGTGGATCAAGGGATCTGTGGCTTTCCCTCGAGGCTGTCCCTCGAGGCTTTCCCACGAGGCTTTCCCACAGGGCTGTGCCACGTGCCACCTTGGTGGGAGTCGATCCTCGGCGTGAAAGACGAGCCGGTGAAGGGAAAAGAGGTTCCTCTGGAATGGACTGAGACATCTGGGGGACTCTTGGAATGGTGGCACGACCCTGGAGTTCCTCTCGCCGTTCCTGTTGAGAGGGCCTCCTCTTGAGATGCGACGGGAACGCCGGGAACTCTTTCCCGACGAAGCAGGGAAAGGATCCCTCATCTCGAGCTACGAGGGGGAAACGGGGCTCCTCTGGAAGTGGGCGGGACCCTCGTGATTCCTCTCGAGTGGAGACGGCTAGGTCGGGGAACTTCTTGATTTGCACCAAGGGTGTGAAGGACCCTTTCGAAGTTCCAGAGGTGAGGTGTGATCAGCCACGAGACGCCTCAGCGGAAATGGGCCTCATCTCGCCTGGAGGGGAGAACCTCCTGGATTTTCTCCAGTTGCGGCAGGTCTTCTCGAGTTACGACGGGGACCTCAGGGACCCGCTCTGGTGGCCTCAGGAAAGGCCAGTCCCCATGCGAGTTGCTAGGGGACCTCTCGGGATTCCTCTCCCGTCCATGCCGGGGCCTCAGTCCTTGTGTGGAGTCGGGGCCGGAACCTGAGGATTCCTCTCCAGTGTTGCCATGGATCTTGGGGTGCTTCTGAGTCTCCCCAGGGGAGTCAGGCCTCGTCTCGAGTGGGGGCATGCACGTGCGCTTTCCTCCCGAGCTGCAGCAGTAGTGTCACGCTTCCTGTCACGTGGATCAAGGGATCTGTGGCTTTCCCTCGAGGCTTTCGCTCGAGGCTTTCCCACGAGGCTTTCCCACAGGGCTGTGCCACGTGCCACCTTGGTGGGAGTCGATCCTCGGCGTGAAAGACGAGCCGGTGAAGGGAAAAGAGGTTCCTCTGGAATGGACTGAGACATCTGGGGGACTCTTGGAATGGTGGCACGACCCTGGAGTTCCTCTCGCCGTTCCTGTTGAGAGGGCCTCCTCTTGAGATGCGACGGGAACGCCGGGAACTCTTTCCCGACGAAGCAGGGAAAGGATCCCTCATCTCGAGCTACGAGGCGGAAACGGGGCTCCTCTGGATGTGGGCGGGACCCTCGTGATTCCTCTCGAGTGGAGACGGCTAGGTCGGGGAACTTCTTGATTTGCACCAAGGGTGTGAAGGACCCTTTCGAAGTTCCAGAGGTGAGGTGTGATCAGCCTCGAGACGCCTCTGCGGAAATGGGCCTCATCTCGCCTGGAGGGGAGAACCTCCTGGATTTTCTCGAGTTGCGGCAGGTCTTCTCGAGTTACGACGGGGACCTCAGGGACCCGCTCTGGTGGCCTCAGGAAAGGCCAGTCCCCATGCGAGTTGCTAGGGGACCTCTCGGGATTCCTCTCCCGTCCATGCCGGGGCCTCAGTCCTTGTGTGGAGTCGGGGCCGGAACCTGAGGATTCCTCTCCAGTGTTGCCATGGATCTTGGGGTGCTTCTGAGTCTCCCCAGGGGAGTCAGGCCTCGTCTCGAGTGGGGGCATGCACGTGCGCTTTCCTCCCGAGCTGCAGCAGTAGTGTCACGCTTCCTGTCACGTGGATCAAGGGATCTGTGGCTTTCCCTCGAGGCTGTCCCTCGAGGCTTTCCCACGAGGCTTTCCCACAGGGCTGTGCCACGTGCCACCTTGGTGGGAGTCGATCCTCGGCGTGAAAGACGAGCCGGTGAAGGGAAAAGAGGTTCCTCTGGAATGGACTGAGACATCTGGGGGACTCTTGGAATGGTGGCACGACCCGGGAGTTCCTCTCGCCATTCCTGTTGAGAGGGCCTCCTCTTGAGATGAGACGGGAACGCCGGGAACTCTTTCCCGACGAAGCAGGGAAAGGATCCCTCATCTCGAGCTACGAGGGGGAAACGGGGCTCCTCTGGATGTGGGCGGGACCCTCGTGATTCCTCTCGAGTGGAGACGGGTATGTCGGGGAGCTTCTTGATTTGCACCAAGGGTGTGAAGGACCCTTTCGAAGTTCCAGAGGTGAGGTGTGATCAGCCTCGAGACGCCTCAGCGGAAATGGGCCTCATCACGCCTGGAGGGGAGAAAAACCTGGATTTTCTCGAGTTGCGGCAGGTCTTCTCGAGTTACGACGGGGACCTCAGGGACCCGCTCTGGTGGCCTCAGGAAAGGTCAGTCCCCATGCGAGTTTCGAGGGGACCTCTCGGGATTCCTCTCCCGTCCATGCCGGGGCCTCAGTCCTTGTGTGGAGTCGGGGCCGGAACCTGAGGATTCCTCTCCAGTGTTGCCATGGATCTTGGGGTGCTTCTGAGTCTCCCCAGGGGAGTCAGGCCTCGTCTCGAGTGGGGGCATGCACGTGCGCTTTCCTCCCGAGCTGCAGCAGTAGTGTCACGCTTCCTGTCACGTGGATCAAGGGATCTGTGGCTTTCCCTCGAGGCTGTCCCTCGAGGCTTTCCCACGAGGCTTTCCCACAGGGCTGTGCCACGTGCCACCTTGATGGGAGTCGATCCTCGGCGTGAAAGACGAGCCGGTGAAGGGAAAAGTGGTTCCTCTGGAATGGACTGAGACATCTGGGGGACTCTTGGAATGGTGGCACGACCCTGGAGTTCCTCTCGCCGTTCCTGTTGAGAGGGCCTCCTCTTGAGATGCGACGGGAACGCCGGGAACTCTTTCCCGACGAAGCAGGGAAAGGATCCCTCATCTCGAGCTACGAGGCGGAAACGGGGCTCCTCTGGATGTGGGCGGGACCCTCGTGATTCCTCTCGAGTGGAGACGGCTAGGTCGGGGAACTTCTTGATTTGCACCAAGGGTGTGAAGGACCCTTTCGAAGTTCCAGAGGTGAGGTGTGATCAGCCTCGAGACGCCTCAGCGGAAATGGGCCTCATCTCGCCTGGAGGGGAGAACCTCCTGGATTTTCTCGAGTTGCGGCAGGTCTTCTCGAGTTACGACGGGGACCTCAGGGACCCGCTCTGGTGGCCTCAGGAAAGGCCAGTCCTCATGCGAGTTGCTAGGGGACCTCTCGGGATTCCTCTCCCGTCCATGCCGGGGCCTCAGTCCTTGTGTGGAGTCGGGGCCGGAACCTGAGGATTCCTCTCCAGTGTTGCCATGGATCTTGGGGTGCTTCTGAGTCTCCCCAGGGGAGTCAGGCCTCGTCTCGAGTGGGGGCATGCACCTGCGCTTTCCTCCCGAGCTGCAGCAGTAGTGTCACGCTTCCTGTCACGTGGATCAAGGGATCTGTGGCTTTCCCTCGAGGCTGTCCCTCGAGGCTTTCCCACGAGGCTTTCCCACAGGGCTGTGCCACGTGCCACCTTGGTGGGAGTCGATCCTCGGCGTGAAAGACGAGCCGGTGAAGGGAAAAGAGGTTCCTCTGGAATGGACTGAGACATCTGGGGGACTCTTGGAATGGTGGCACGACCCTGGAGTTCCTCTCGCCGTTCCTGTTGAGAGGGCCTCCTCTTGAGATGCGACGGGAACGCCGGGAACTCTTTCCCGACGAAGCAGGGAAAGGATCCCTCATCTCGAGCTACGAGGGGGAAACGGGGCTCCTCTGGAAGTGGGCGGGACCCTCGTGATTCCTCTCGAGTGGAGACGGCTAGGTCGGGGAACTTCTTGATTTGCACCAAGGGTGTGAAGGACCCTTTCGAAGTTCCAGAGGTGAGGTGTGATCAGCCACGAGACGCCTCAGCGGAAATGGGCCTCATCTCGCCTGGAGGGGAGAACCTCCTGGATTTTCTCCAGTTGCGGCAGGTCTTCTCGAGTTACGACGGGGACCTCAGGGACCCGCTCTGGTGGCCTCAGGAAAGGCCAGTCCCCATGCGAGTTGCTAGGGGACCTCTCGGGATTCCTCTCCCGTCCATGCCGGGGCCTCAGTCCTTGTGTGGAGTCGGGGCCGGAACCTGAGGATTCCTCTCCAGTGTTGCCATGGATCTTGGGGTGCTTCTGAGTCTCCCCAGGGGAGTCAGGCCTCGTCTCGAGTGGGGGCATGCACGTGCGCTTTCCTCCCGAGCTGCAGCAGTAGTGTCACGCTTCCTGTCACGTGGATCAAGGGATCTGTGGCTTTCCCTCGAGGCTTTCGCTCGAGGCTTTCCCACGAGGCTTTCCCACAGGGCTGTGCCACGTGCCACCTTGGTGGGAGTCGATCCTCGGCGTGAAAGACGAGCCGGTGAAGGGAAAAGAGGTTCCTCTGGAATGGACTGAGACATCTGGGGGACTCTTGGAATGGTGGCACGACCCTGGAGTTCCTCTCGCCGTTCCTGTTGAGAGGGCCTCCTCTTGAGATGCGACGGGAACGCCGGGAACTCTTTCCCGACGAAGCAGGGAAAGGATCCCTCATCTCGAGCTACGAGGCGGAAACGGGGCTCCTCTGGATGTGGGCGGGACCCTCGTGATTCCTCTCGAGTGGAGACGGCTAGGTCGGGGAACTTCTTGATTTGCACCAAGGGTGTGAAGGACCCTTTCGAAGTTCCAGAGGTGAGGTGTGATCAGCCTCGAGACGCCTCTGCGGAAATGGGCCTCATCTCGCCTGGAGGGGAGAACCTCCTGGATTTTCTCGAGTTGCGGCAGGTCTTCTCGAGTTACGACGGGGACCTCAGGGACCCGCTCTGGTGGCCTCAGGAAAGGCCAGTCCCCATGCGAGTTGCTAGGGGACCTCTCGGGATTCCTCTCCCGTCCATGCCGGGGCCTCAGTCCTTGTGTGGAGTCGGGGCCGGAACCTGAGGATTCCTCTCCAGTGTTGCCATGGATCTTGGGGTGCTTCTGAGTCTCCCCAGGGGAGTCAGGCCTCGTCTCGAGTGGGGGCATGCACGTGCGCTTTCCTCCCGAGCTGCAGCAGTAGTGTCACGCTTCCTGTCACGTGGATCAAGGGATCTGTGGCTTTCCCTCGAGGCTTTCGCTCGAGGCTTTCCCACGAGGCTTTCCCACAGGGCTGTGCCACGTGCCACCTTGGTGGGAGTCGATCCTCGGCGTGAAAGACGAGCCGGTGAAGGGAAAAGAGGTTCCTCTGGAATGGACTGAGACATCTGGGGGACTCTTGGAATGGTGGCACGACCCTGGAGTTCCTCTCGCCGTTCCTGTTGAGAGGGCCTCCTCTTGAGATGCGACGGGAACGCCGGGAACTCTTTCCCGACGAAGCAGGGAAAGGATCCCTCATCTCGAGCTACGAGGCGGAAACGGGGCTCCTCTGGATGTGGGCGGGACCCTCGTGATTCCTCTCGAGTGGAGACGGCTAGGTCGGGGAACTTCTTGATTTGCACCAAGGGTGTGAAGGACCCTTTCGAAGTTCCAGAGGTGAGGTGTGATCCGCCTCGAGACGCCTCATCGGAAATGGGCCTCATCTCGCCTGGAGGGGAGAACCTCCTGGATTTTCTCGAGTTGCGGCAGGTCTTCTCGAGTTACGACGGGGACCTCAGGGACCCGCTCTGGTGGCCTCAGGAAAGGCCAGTCCCCATGCGAGTTGCTAGGGGACCTCTCGGGATTCCTCTCCCGTCCATGCCGGGGCCTCAGTCCTTGTGTGGAGTCGGGGCCGGAACCTGAGGATTCCTCTCCAGTGTTGCCATGGATCTTGGGGTGCTTCTGAGTCTCCCCAGGGGAGTCAGGCCTCGTCTCGAGTGGGGGCATGCACGTGCGCTTTCCTCCCGAGCTGCAGCAGTAGTGTCACGCTTCCTGTCACGTGGATCAAGGGATCTGTGGCTTTCCCTCGAGGCTGTCCCTCGAGGCTTTCCCACGAGGCTTTCCCACAGGGCTGTGCCACGTGCCACCTTGGTGGGAGTCGATCCTCGGCGTGAAAGACGAGCCGGTGAAGGGAAAAGAGGTTCCTCTGGAATGGACTGAGACATCTGGGGGACTCTTGGAATGGTGGCACGACCCTGGAGTTCCTCTCGCCGTTCCAGTTGAGAGGGCCTCCTCTTCACATGCGACAGGAACGCCGGGAACTCTTTCCCGACGAAGCAGGGAAAGGATCCCTCATCTCGAGCTACGAGGCGGAAACGGGGCTCCTCTGGATGTGGGCGGGACCCTCGTGATTCCTCTCGAGTGGAGACGGCTTGGTCGGGGAACTTCTTGATTTGCACCAAGGGTGTGAAGGACCCTTTCGAAGTTCCAGAGGTGAGGTGTGATCAGCCTCGAGACGCCTCAGCGGAAATGGGCCTCATCTCGCCTGGAGGGGAGAACCTCCTGGATTTTCTCGAGTTGCGGCAGGTCTTCTCGAGTTACGACGGGGACCTCAGGGACCCGCTCTGGTGGCCTCAGGAAAGGCCAGTCCCCATGCGAGTTGCTAGGGGACCTCTCGGGATTCCTCTCCCGTCCATGCCGGGGCCTCAGTCCTTGTGTGGAGTCGGGGCCGGAACCTGAGGATTCCTCTCCAGTGTTGCCATGGATCTTGGGGTGCTTCTGAGTCTCCCCAGGGGAGTCAGGCCTCGTCTCGAGTGGGGGCATGCACGTGCGCTTTCCTCCCGAGCTGCAGCAGTAGTGTCACGCTTCCTGTCACGTGGATCAAGGGATCTGTGGCTTTCCCTCGAGGCTTTCGCTCGAGGCTTTCCCACGAGGCTTTCCCACAGGGCTGTGCCACGTGCCACCTTGGTGGGAGTCGATCCTCGGCGTGAAAGACGAGCCGGTGAAGGGAAAAGAGGTTCCTCTGGAATGGACTGAGACATCTGGGGGACTCTTGGAATGGTGGCACGACCCTGGAGTTCCTCTCGCCGTTCCTGTTGAGAGGGCCTCCTCTTGAGATGCGACGGGAACGCCGGGAACTCTTTCCCGACGAAGCAGGGAAAGGATCCCTCATCTCGAGCTACGAGGCGGAAACGGGGCTCCTCTGGATGTGGGCGGGACCCTCGTGATTCCTCTCGAGTGGAGACGGCTAGGTCGGGGAACTTCTTGATTTGCACCAAGGGTGTGAAGGACCCTTTCGAAGTTCCAGAGGTGAGGTGTGATCAGCCTCGAGACGCCTCTGCGGAAATGGGCCTCATCTCGCCTGGAGGGGAGAACCTCCTGGATTTTCTCGAGTTGCGGCAGGTCTTCTCGAGTTACGACGGGGACCTCAGGGACCCGCTCTGGTGGCCTCAGGAAAGGCCAGTCCCCATGCGAGTTGCTAGGGGACCTCTCGGGATTCCTCTCCCGTCCATGCCGGGGCCTCAGTCCTTGTGTGGAGTCGGGGCCGGAACCTGAGGATTCCTCTCCAGTGTTGCCATGGATCTTGGGGTGCTTCTGAGTCTCCCCAGGGGAGTCAGGCCTCGTCTCGAGTGGGGGCATGCACGTGCGCTTTCCTCCCGAGCTGCAGCAGTAGTGTCACGCTTCCTGTCACGTGGATCAAGGGATCTGTGGCTTTCCCTCGAGGCTTTCGCTCGAGGCTTTCCCACGAGGCTTTCCCACAGGGCTGTGCCACGTGCCACCTTGGTGGGAGTCGATCCTCGGCGTGAAAGACGAGCCGGTGAAGGGAAAAGAGGTTCCTCTGGAATGGACTGAGACATCTGGGGGACTCTTGGAATGGTGGCACGACCCTGGAGTTCCTCTCGCCGTTCCTGTTGAGAGGGCCTCCTCTTGAGATGCGACGGGAACGCCGGGAACTCTTTCCCGACGAAGCAGGGAAAGGATCCCTCATCTCGAGCTACGAGGCGGAAACGGGGCTCCTCTGGATGTGGGCGGGACCCTCGTGATTCCTCTCGAGTGGAGACGGCTAGGTCGGGGAACTTCTTGATTTGCACCAAGGGTGTGAAGGACCCTTTCGAAGTTCCAGAGGTGAGGTGTGATCCGCCTCGAGACGCCTCATCGGAAATGGGCCTCATCTCGCCTGGAGGGGAGAACCTCCTGGATTTTCTCGAGTTGCGGCAGGTCTTCTCGAGTTACGACGGGGACCTCAGGGACCCGCTCTGGTGGCCTCAGGAAAGGCCAGTCCCCATGCGAGTTGCTAGGGGACCTCTCGGGATTCCTCTCCCGTCCATGCCGGGGCCTCAGTCCTTGTGTGGAGTCGGGGCCGGAACCTGAGGATTCCTCTCCAGTGTTGCCATGGATCTTGGGGTGCTTCTGAGTCTCCCCAGGGGAGTCAGGCCTCGTCTCGAGTGGGGGCATGCACGTGCGCTTTCCTCCCGAGCTGCAGCAGTAGTGTCACGCTTCCTGTCACGTGGATCAAGGGATCTGTGGCTTTCCCTCGAGGCTGTCCCTCGAGGCTTTCCCACGAGGCTTTCCCACAGGGCTGTGCCACGTGCCACCTTGGTGGGAGTCGATCCTCGGCGTGAAAGACGAGCCGGTGAAGGGAAAAGAGGTTCCTCTGGAATGGACTGAGACATCTGGGGGACTCTTGGAATGGTGGCACGACCCTGGAGTTCCTCTCGCCGTTCCAGTTGAGAGGGCCTCCTCTTCACATGCGACAGGAACGCCGGGAACTCTTTCCCGACGAAGCAGGGAAAGGATCCCTCATCTCGAGCTACGAGGCGGAAACGGGGCTCCTCTGGATGTGGGCGGGACCCTCGTGATTCCTCTCGAGTGGAGACGGCTTGGTCGGGGAACTTCTTGATTTGCACCAAGGGTGTGAAGGACCCTTTCGAAGTTCCAGAGGTGAGGTGTGATCAGCCTCGAGACGCCTCAGCGGAAATGGGCCTCATCTCGCCTGGAGGGGAGAACCTCCTGGATTTTCTCGAGTTGCGGCAGGTCTTCTCGAGTTACGACGGGGACCTCAGGGACCCGCTCTGGTGGCCTCAGGAAAGGCCAGTCCCCATGCGAGTTGCTAGGGGACCTCTCGGGATTCCTCTCCCGTCCATGCCGTGGCCTCAGTCCTTGTGTGGAGTCGGGGCCGGAACCTGAGGATTCCTCTCCAGTGTTGCCATGGATCTTGGGGTGCTTCTGAGTCTCCCCAGGGGAGTCAGGCCTCGTCTCGAGTGGGGGCATGCACCTGCGCTTTCCTCCCGAGCTGCAGCAGTAGTGTCACGCTTCCTGTCACGTGGATCAAGGGATCTGTGGCTTTCCCTCAAGGCTGTCCCTCGAGGCTTTCCCACGAGGCTTTCCCACAGGGCTGTGCCACGTGCCACCTTGGTGGGAGTCGATCCTCGGCGAGAAAGACGAGCCGGTGAAGGGAAAAGAGGTTCCTCTGGAATGGACTGAGACATCTGGGGGACTCTTGGAATGGTGGCACGACCCTGGAGTTCCTCTCGCCGTTCCTGTTGAGAGGGCCTCCTCTTGAGATGCGACGGGAACGCCGGGAACTCTTTCCCGACGAAGCAGGGAAAGGATCCCTCATCTCGAGCTACGAGGCGGAAACGGGGCTCCTCTGGATGTGGGCGGGACCCTCGTGATTCCTCTCGAGTGGAGACGGCTAGGTCGGGGAACTTCTGGATTTGCACCAAGGGTGTGAAGGACCCTTTCGAAGTTCCAGAGGTGAGGTGTGATCAGCCTCGAGACGCCTCAGCGGATATGGGCCTCATCTCGCCTGGAGGGGAGAACCTCCTGGATTTTCTCGAGTTGCGGCAGGTCTTCTCGAGTTACGACGGGGACCTCAGGGACCCGCTCTGGTGGCCTCAGGAAAGGCCAGTCCCCATGCGAGTTGCTAGGGGACCTCTCGGGATTCCTCTCCCGTCCATGCCGGGGCCTCAGTCCTTGTGTGGAGTCGGGGCCGGAACCTGAGGATTCCTCTCCAGTGTTGCCATGGATCTTGGGGTGCTTCTGAGTCTCCCCAGGGGAGTCAGGCCTCGTCTCGAGTGGGGGCATGCACGTGCGCTTTCCTCCCGAGCTGCAGCAGTAGTGTCACGCTTCCTGTCACGTGGATCAAGGGATCTGTGGCTTTCCCTCGAGGCTTTCGCTCGAGGCTTTCCCACGAGGCTTTCCCACAGGGCTGTGCCACGTGCCACCTTGGTGGGAGTCGATCCTCGGCGTGAAAGACGAGCCGGTGAAGGGAAAAGAGGTTCCTCTGGAATGGACTGAGACATCTGGGGGACTCTTGGAATGGTGGCACGACCCTGGAGTTCCTCTCGCCGTTCCTGTTGAGAGGGCCTCCTCTTGAGATGCGACGGGAACGCCGGGAACTCTTTCCCGACGAAGCAGGGAAAGGATCCCTCATCTCGAGCTACGAGGCGGAAACGGGGCTCCTCTGGATGTGGGCGGGACCCTCGTGATTCCTCTCGAGTGGAGACGGCTAGGTCGGGGAACTTCTTGATTTGCACCAAGGGTGTGAAGGACCCTTTCGAAGTTCCAGAGGTGAGGTGTGATCAGCCTCGAGACGCCTCTGCGGAAATGGGCCTCATCTCGCCTGGAGGGGAGAACCTCCTGGATTTTCTCGAGTTGCGGCAGGTCTTCTCGAGTTACGACGGGGACCTCAGGGACCCGCTCTGGTGGCCTCAGGAAAGGCCAGTCCCCATGCGAGTTGCTAGGGGACCTCTCGGGATTCCTCTCCCGTCCATGCCGGGGCCTCAGTCCTTGTGTGGAGTCGGGGCCGGAACCTGAGGATTCCTCTCCAGTGTTGCCATGGATCTTGGGGTGCTTCTGAGTCTCCCCAGGGGAGTCAGGCCTCGTCTCGAGTGGGGGCATGCACGTGCGCTTTCCTCCCGAGCTGCAGCAGTAGTGTCACGCTTCCTGTCACGTGGATCAAGGGATCTGTGGCTTTCCCTCGAGGCTTTCGCTCGAGGCTTTCCCACGAGGCTTTCCCACAGGGCTGTGCCACGTGCCACCTTGGTGGGAGTCGATCCTCGGCGTGAAAGACGAGCCGGTGAAGGGAAAAGAGGTTCCTCTGGAATGGACTGAGACATCTGGGGGACTCTTGGAATGGTGGCACGACCCTGGAGTTCCTCTCGCCGTTCCTGTTGAGAGGGCCTCCTCTTGAGATGCGACGGGAACGCCGGGAACTCTTTCCCGACGAAGCAGGGAAAGGATCCCTCATCTCGAGCTACGAGGCGGAAACGGGGCTCCTCTGGATGTGGGCGGGACCCTCGTGATTCCTCTCGAGTGGAGACGGCTAGGTCGGGGAACTTCTTGATTTGCACCAAGGGTGTGAAGGACCCTTTCGAAGTTCCAGAGGTGAGGTGTGATCCGCCTCGAGACGCCTCATCGGAAATGGGCCTCATCTCGCCTGGAGGGGAGAACCTCCTGGATTTTCTCGAGTTGCGGCAGGTCTTCTCGAGTTACGACGGGGACCTCAGGGACCCGCTCTGGTGGCCTCAGGAAAGGCCAGTCCCCATGCGAGTTGCTAGGGGACCTCTCGGGATTCCTCTCCCGTCCATGCCGGGGCCTCAGTCCTTGTGTGGAGTCGGGGCCGGAACCTGAGGATTCCTCTCCAGTGTTGCCATGGATCTTGGGGTGCTTCTGAGTCTCCCCAGGGGAGTCAGGCCTCGTCTCGAGTGGGGGCATGCACGTGCGCTTTCCTCCCGAGCTGCAGCAGTAGTGTCACGCTTCCTGTCACGTGGATCAAGGGATCTGTGGCTTTCCCTCGAGGCTGTCCCTCGAGGCTTTCCCACGAGGCTTTCCCACAGGGCTGTGCCACGTGCCACCTTGGTGGGAGTCGATCCTCGGCGTGAAAGACGAGCCGGTGAAGGGAAAAGAGGTTCCTCTGGAATGGACTGAGACATCTGGGGGACTCTTGGAATGGTGGCACGACCCTGGAGTTCCTCTCGCCGTTCCTGTTGAGAGGGCCTCCTCTTCACATGCGACGGGAACGCCGGGAACTCTTTCCCGACGAAGCAGGGAAAGGATCCCTCATCTCGAGCTACGAGGCGGAAACGGGGCTCCTCTGGATGTGGGCGGGACCCTCGTGATTCCTCTCGAGTGGAGACGGCTAGGTCGGGGAACTTCTTGATTTGCACCAAGGGTGTGAAGGACCCTTTCGAAGTTCCAGAGGTTAGGTGTGATCAGCCTCGAGACGCCTCAGCGGAAATGGGCCTCATCTCGCCTGGAGGGGAGAACCTCCTGGATTTTCTCGAGTTGCGGCAGGTCTTCTCGAGTTACGACGGGGACCTCAGGGACCCGCTCTGGTGGCCTCAGGAAAGGCCAGTCCCCATGCGAGTTGCTAGGGGACCTCTCGGGATTCCTCTCCCGTCCATGCCGGGGCCTCAGTCCTTGTGTGGAGTCGGGGCCGGAACCTGAGGATTCCTCTCCAGTGTTGCCATGGATCTTGGGGTGCTTCTGAGTCTCCCCAGGGGAGTCAGGCCTCGTCTCGAGTGGGGGCATGCACGTGCGCTTTCCTCCCGAGCTGCAGCAGTAGTGTCACGCTTTCTATCACGTGGATCAAGGGATCTGTGGCTTTCCCTCGAGGCTGTCCCTCGAGGCTTTCCGACGAGGCTTTCCCACAGGGCTGTGCCACGTGCCACCTTGGTGGGAGTCGATCCTCGGCGTGAAAGATGAGCCGGTGAAGGGAAAAGAGGTTCCTCTGGAATGGACTGAGACATCTGGGGGACTCTTGGAATGGTGGCACGACCCTGGAGTTCCTCTCGCCGTTCCTGTTGAGAGGGCCTCCTCTTGAGATGCGACGGGAACGCCGGGAACTCTTTCCAGACGAAGCAGGGAAAGGATCCCTCATCTCGAGCTACGAGGCGGAAACGGGGCTCCTCTGGATGTGGGCGGGACCCTCGTGATTCCTCTCGAGTGGAGACGGCTAGGTCGGGGAACTTCTTGATTTGCACCAAGGGTGTGAAGGACCCTTTCGAAGTTCCAGAGGTGAGGTGTGATCAGCCTCGAGACGCCTCAGCGGAAATGGGCCTCATCTCGCCTGGAGGGGAGAACCTCCTGGATTTTCTCGAGTTGCGGCAGGTCTTCTCGAGTTACGACGGGGACCTCAGGGACCCGCTCTGGTGGCCTCAGGAAAGGCCAGTCCCCATGCGAGTTGCTAGGGGACCTCTCGGGATTCCTCTCCCGTCCATGCCGGGGCCTCAGTCCTTGTGTGGAGTCGGGGCCGGAACCTGAGGATTCCTCTCCAGTGTTGCCATGGATCTTGGGGTGCTTCTGAGTCTCCCCAGGGGAGTCAGGCCTCGTCTCGAGTGGGGGCATGCACGTGCGCTTTCCTCCCGAGCTGCAGCAGTAGTGTCACGCTTCCTGTCACGTGGATCAAGGGATCTGTGGCTTTCCCTCGAGGCTGTCCCTCGAGGCTTTCCCACGAGGCTTTCCCACAGGGCTGTGCCACGTGCCACCTTGGTGGGAGTCGATCCTCAGCGTGAAAGACGAGCCGGTGAAGGGAAAAGAGGTTCCTCTGGAATGGACTGAGACATCTGGGGGACTCTTGGAATGGTGGCACGACCCTGGAGTTCCTCTCGCCGTTCCTGTTGAGAGGGCCTCCTCTTGAGATGCGACGGGAACGCCGGGAACTCTTTCCCGACGAAGCAGGGAAAGGATCCCTCATCTCGAGCTACGAGGCGGAAACGGGGCTCCTCTGGATGTGGGCGGGACCCTCGTGATTCCTCTCGAGTGGAGACGGCTAGGTCGGGGAACTTCTTGATTTGCACCAAGGGTGTGAAGGACCCTTTCGAAGTTCCAGAGGTGAGGTGTGATCAGCCTCGAGACGCCTCAGTGGAAATGGGCCTCATCTCGCCTGGAGGGGAGAACCTTCTGGATTTTCTCGAGTTGCGGCAGGTCTTCTCGAGTTACGACGGGGACCTCAGGGACCCGCTCTGGGGGCCTCAGGAAAGGCCAGTCCCCATGCGAGTTGCTAGGGGACCTCTCGGGATTCCTCTCCCGTCCATGCCGGGGCCTCAGTCCTTGTGTGGAGTCGGGGCCGGAACCTGAGGATTCCTCTCCAGTGTTGCCATGGATCTTGGGGTGCTTCTGAGTCTCCCCAGGGGAGTCAGGCCTCGTCTCGAGTGGGGGCATGCACGTGCGCTTTCCTCCCGAGCTGCAGCAGTAGTGTCACGCTTCCTGTCACGTGGATCAAGGGATCTGTGGCTTTCCCTCGAGGCTGTCCCTCGAGGCTTTCCCACGAGGCTTTCCCACAGGGCTGTGCCACGTGCCACCTTGGTGGGAGTCGATCCTCGGCGTGAAAGACGAGCCGGTGAAGGGAAAAGAGGTTCCTCTGGAATGGACTGAGACATCTGGGGGACTCTTGGAAAGGTGGCACGACCCTGGAGTTCCTCTCGCCGTTCCTGTTGAGAGGGCCTCCTCTTGAGATGCGACGGGAACGCCGGGAACTCTTTCCCGACGAAGCAGGGAAAGGATCCCTCATCTTGAGCTACGAGGCGGAAACGGGGCTCCTCTGGATGTGGGCGGGACCCTCGTGATTCCTCTCGAGTGGAGACGGCTAGGTCGGGGAACTTCTTGATTTGCACCAAGGGTGTGAAGGACCCTTTCGAAGTTCCAGAGGTGAGGTGTGATCAGCCTCGAGACGCCTCAGCGGAAATGGGCCTCATCTCGCCTGGAGGGGAGAACCTCCTGGATTTTCTCGAGTTGCGGCAGGTCTTCTCGAGTTACGACGGGGACCTCAGGGACCCGCTCTGGGGGCCTCAGGAAAGGCCAGTCCCCATGCGAGTTGCTAGGGGACCTCTCGGGATTCCTCTCCCGTCCATGCCGCGGCCTCAGTCCTTGTGTGGAGTCGGGACCGGAACCTGAGGATTCCTCTCCAGTGTTGCCATGGATCTTGGGGTGCTTCTGAGTCTCCCCAGGGGAGTCAGGCCTCGTCTCGTGTGGGGGCATGCACGTGCGCTTTCCTCCCGAGCTGCAGCAGTAGTGTCACGCTTCCTGTCACGTGGATCAAGGGATATGTGGCTTTCCCTCGAGGCTGTCCCTCGAGGCTTTCCCACGAGGCTTTCCCACAGGGCTGTGCCACGTGCCACCTTGGTGGGAGTCGATCCTCGGCGTGAAAGACGAGCCGGTGAAGGGAAAAGAGGTTCCTCTGGAATGGACTGAGACATCTGGGGGACTCTTGGAATGGTGGCACGACCCTGGAGTTCCTCTCGCCGTTCCTGTTGAGAGGGCCTCCTCTTGAGATGCGACGGGAACGCCGGGAACTCTTTCCCGACGAAGCAGGGAAAGGATCCCTCATCTCGAGCTACGAGGCGGAAACGGGGCTCCTCTGGATGTGGGCGGGACCCTCGTGATTCCTCTCGAGTGGAGACGGCTAGGTCGGGGAACTTCTTGATTTGCACCAAGGGTGTGAAGGACCCTTTCGAAGTTCCAGAGGTGAGGTGTGATCCGCCTCGAGACGCCTCATCGGAAATGGGCCTCATCTCGCCTGGAGGGGAGAACCTCCTGGATTTTCTCGAGTTGCGGCAGGTCTTCTCGAGTTACGACGGGGACCTCAGGGACCCGCTCTGGTGGCCTCAGGAAAGGCCAGTCCCCATGCGAGTTGCTAGGGGACCTCTCGGGATTCCTCTCCCGTCCATGCCGGGGACTCAGTCCTTGTGTGGAGTCGGGGCCGGAACCTGAGGATTCCTCTCCAGTGTTGCCATGGATCTTGGGGTGCTTCTGAGTCTCCCCAGGGGAGTCAGGCCTCGTCTCGAGTGGGGGCATGCACGTGCGCTTTCCTCCCGAGCTGCAGCAGTAGTGTCACGCTTCCTGTCACGTGGATCAAGGGATCTGTGGCTTTCCCTCTAGGCTGTCCCTCGAGGCTTTCCCACCAGGCTTTCCCACAGGGCTGTGCCACGTGCCACCTTGGTGGGAGTCGATCCTCGGCGTGAAAGACGAGCCGGTGAAGGGAAAAGAGGTTCCTCTGGAATGGACTGAGACATCTGGGGGACTCTTGGAATGGTGGCACGACCCTGGAGTTCCTCTCGCCGTTCCTGTTGAGAGGGCCTCCTCTTCACATGCGACGGGAACGCCGGGAACTCTTTCCCGACGAAGCAGGGAAAGGATCCCTCATCTCGAGCTACGAGGCGGAAACGGGGCTCCTCTGGATGTGGGCGGGACCCTCGTGATTCCTCTCGAGTGGAGACGGCTAGGTCGGGGAACTTCTTGATTTGCACCAAGGGTGTGAAGGACCCTTTCGAAGTTCCAGAGGTGAGGTGTGATCAGCCTCGAGACGCCTCAGCGGAAATGGGCCTCATCTCGCCTGGAGGGGAGAACCTCCTGGATTTTCTCGAGTTGCGGCAGGTCTTCTCGAGTTACGACGGGGACCTCAGGGACCCGCTCTGGTGGCCTCAGGAAAGGCCAGTCCCCATGCGAGTTGCTAGGGGACCTCTCGGGATTCCTCTCCCGTCCATGCCGGGGCCTCAGTCCTTGTGTGGAGTCGGGGCCGGAACCTGAGGATTCCTCTCCAGTGTTGCCATGGATCTTGGGGTGCTTCTGAGTCTCCCCAGGGGAGTCAGGCCTCGTCTCGAGTGGGGGCATGCACGTGCGCTTTCCTCCCGAGCTGCAGCAGTAGTGTCACACTTCCTGTCACGTGGATCAAGGGATCTGTGGCTTTCCCTCGAGGCTGTCCCTCGAGGCTTTCCCACGAGGCTTTCCCACAGGGCTGTGCCACGTGCCACCTTGGTGGGAGTCGATCCTCGGCGTGAAAGACGAGCCGGTGAAGGGAAAAGAGGTTCCTCTGGAATGGACTGAGACATCTGGGGGACTCTTGGAATGGTGGCACGACCCTGGAGTTCCTCTCGCCGTTCCTGTTGAGAGGGCCTCCTCTTGAGATGCGACGGGAACGCCGGGAACTCTTTCCCGACGAAGCAGGGAAAGGATCCCTCATCTCGAGCTACGAGGCGGAAACGGGGCTCCTCTGGATGTGGGCGGGACCCTCGTGATTCCTCTCGAGTGGAGACGGCTAGGTCGGGGAACTTCTTGATTTGCACCAAGGGTGTGAAGGACCCTTTCGAAGTTCCAGAGGTGAGGTGTGATCAGCCTCGAGACGCCTCAGCGGAAATGGGCCTCATCTCGCCTGGAGAGGAGAACCTCCTGGATTTTCTCGAGTTGCGGCAGGTCTTCTCGAGTTACGACGGTGACCTCAGGGACCCGCTCTGGTGGCCTCAGGAAAGGCCAGTCCCCATGCGAGTTGCTAGGGGACCTCTCGGGATTCCTCTCCCGTCCATGCCGGGGCCTCAGTCCTTGTGTGGAGTCGGGGCCGGAACCTGAGGATTCCTCTCCAGTGTTGCCATGGATCTTGGGGTGCTTCTGAGTCTCCCCAGGGGAGTCAGGCCTCGTCTCGAGTGGGGGCATGCACGTGCGCTTTCCTCCCGAGCTGCAGCAGTAGTGTCACGCTTCCTGTCACGTGGATCAAGGGATCTGTGGCTTTCCCTCGAGGCTGTCCCTCGAGGCTTTCCCACGAGGCTTTCCCACAGGGCTGTGCCACGTGCCACCTTGGTGGGAGTCGATCCTCGGCGTGAAAGACGAGCCGGTGAAGGGAAAAGAGGTTCCTCTGGAATGGACTGAGACATCTGGGGGACTCTTGGAATGGTGGCACGACCCTGGAGTTCCTCTCGCCGTTCCTGTTGAGAGGGCCTCCTCTTGAGATGCGACGGGAACGCCGGGAACTCTTTCCCGACGAAGCAGGGAAAGGATCCCTCATCTCGAGCTACGAGGCGGAAACGGGGCTCCTCTGGATGTGGGCGGGACCCTCGTGATTCCTCTCGAGTGGAGACGGCTAGGTCGGGGAACTTCTTGATTTGCACCAAGGGTGTGAAGGACCCTTTCGAAGTTCCAGAGGTGAGGTGTGATCAGCCTCGAGACGCCTCAGCGGAAATGGGCCTCATCTCGCCTGGAGGGGAGAACCTCCTGGATTTTCTCGAGTTGCGGCAGGTCTTCTCGAGTTACGACGGGGACCTCAGGGACCCGCTCTGGTGGCCTCAGGAAAGGCCAGTCCCCATGCGAGTTGCTAGCGGACCTCTCGGGATTCCTCTCCCGTCCATGCCGGGGCCTCAGTCCTTGTGTGGAGTCGGGGCCGGAACCTGAGGATTCCTCTCCAGTGTTGCCATGGATCTTGGGGTGCTTCTGAGTCTCCCCAGGGGAGTCAGGCCTCGTCTCGAGTGGGGGCATGCACGTGCGCTTTCCTCCCGAGCTGCAGCAGTAGTGTCACGCTTCCTGTCACGTGGATCAAGGGATCTGTGGCTTTCCCTCGAGACTGTCCCTCGAGGCTTTCCCACGAGGCTTTCCCACAGGGTTGTGCCACGTGCCACCTTGGTGGGAGTCGATCCTCGGCGTGAAAGACAAGCCGGTGAAGGGAAAAGAGGTTCCTCTGGAATGGACTGAGACATCTGGGGGACTCTTGGAATGGTGGCACGACCCTGGAGTTCCTCCCGCCGTTCCTATTGAGAGGGCCTCCTCTTGAGATGCGACGGGAACGCCGGGAACTCTTTCCCGACGAAGCAGGGAAAGGATCCCTCATCTCGAGCTACGAGGCGGAAACGGGGCTCCTCTGGATGTGGGCGAGACCCTCGTGATTCCTCTCGAGTGGAGACGGCTAGGTCGGGGAACTTCTTGATTTGCACCAAGGGTGTGAAGGACCCTTTCGAAGTTCCAGAGGTGAGGTGTGATCAGCCTCGAGACGCCTCAGCGGAAATGGGCCTCATCTCGCCTGGAGGGGAGAACCTCCTGGATTTTCTCGAGTTGCGGCAGGTCTTCTCGAGTTACGACGGGGACCTCAGGGACCCGCTCTAGTGGCCTCAGGAAAGGCCAGTCCCCATGCGAGTTGCTAGGGGACCTCTCGGGATTCCTCTCCCGTCCATGCCGGGGCCTCAGTCCTTGTGTGGAGTCGGGGCCGGAACCTGAGGATTCCTCTCCAGTGTTGCCATGGATCTTGGGGTGCTTCTGAGTCTCCTCAGGGGAGTCAGGCCTCGTCTCGAGTGGGGGCATGCACGTGCGCTTTCCTCCCGAGCTGCAGCAGTAGTGTCACGCTTCCTGTCACGTGGATCAAGGGATCTGTGGCTTTCCCTCGAGGCTGTCCCTCGAGGCTTTCCCACGAGGCTTTCCCACAGGGCTGGGCCACGTGCCACCTTGGTGGGAGTCGATCCTCGGCGTGAAAGACGAGCCGGTGAAGGGAAAAGAGGTTCCTCTGGAATGGACTGAGACATCTGGGGGACTCTTGGAATGGTGGCACGACCCTGGAGTTCCTCTCGCCATTCCTGTTGAGAGGGCCTCCTCTTGAGATGCGACGGGAACGCCGGGAACTCTTTCCCGACGAAGCAGGGAAAGGATCCCTCATCTCGAGCTACGAGGCGGAAACGGGGCTCCTCTGGATGTGGGCGGGACCCTCGTGATTCCTCTCGAGTGGAGACGGCTAGGTCGGGGAACTTCTTGATTTGCACCAAGGGTGTGAAGGACCCTTTCGAAGTTCCAGAGGTGAGGTGTGATCCGCCTCGAGACGCCTCAGCGGAAATGGGCCTCATCTCGCCTGGAGGGGAGAACCTCCTGGATTTTCTCGAGTTGCGGCAGGTCTTCTCGAGTTACGACGGGGACCTCAGGGACCCGCTCTGGTGGCCTCAGGAAAGGCCAGTCCCCATGCGAGTTGCTAGGGGACCTCTCGGGATTCCTCTCCCGTCCATGCCGGGGCCTCAGTCCTTGTGTGGAGTCGGGGCCGGAACCTGAGGATTCCTCTCCAGTGTTGCCATGGATCTTGGGGTGCTTCTGAGTCTCCCCAGGGGAGTCAGGCCTCGTCTCGAGTGGGGGCATGCACGTGCGCTTTCCTCCCGAGCTGCAGCAGTAGTGTCACACTTCCTGTCACGTGGATCAAGGGATCTGTGGCTTTCCCTCGAGGCTGTCCCTCGAGGCTTTCCCACGAGGCTTTCCCACAGGGCTGTGCCACGTGCCACCTTGGTGGGAGTCGATCCTCGGCGTGAAAGACGAGCCGGTGAAGGGAAAAGAGGTTCCTCTGGAATGGACTGAGACATCTGGGGGACTCTTGGAATGGTGGCACGACCCTGGAGTTCCTCTCGCCGTTCCTGTTGAGAGGGCCTCCTCTTGAGATGCGACGGGAACGCCGGGAACTCTTTCCCGACGAAGCAGGGAAAGGATCCCTCATCTCGAGCTACGAGGCGGAAACGGGGCTCCTCTGGATGTGGGCGGGACCCTCGTGATTCCTCTCGAGTGGAGACGGGTATGTCGGGGAACTTCTTGATTTGCACCAAGGGTGTGAAGGACCCTTTCGAAGTTCCAGAGGTGAGGTGTGATCAGCCTCGAGACGCCTCAGCGGAAATGGGCCTCATCTCGCCTGGAGGGGAGAACCTCCTGGATTTTCTCGAGTTGCGGCAGGTCTTCTCGAGTTACGACGGGGACCTCAGGGACCCGCTCTGGTGGCCTCAGGAAAGGCCAGTCCCCATGCGAGTTGCTAGGGGACCTCTCGGGATTCCTCTCCCGTCCATGCCGGGGCCTCAGTCCTTGTGTGGAGTCGGGGCCGGAACCTGAGGATTCCTCTCCAGTGTTGCCATGGATCTTGGGGTGCTTCTGAGTCTCCCCAGGGGAGTCAGGCCTCGTCTCGAGTGGGGGCATGCACGTGCGCTTTCCTCCCGAGCTGCAGCAGTAGTGTCACGCTTCCTGTCACGTGGATCAAGGGATCTGTGGCTTTCCCTCGAGGCTGTCCCTCGAGGCTTTCCCACGAGGCTTTCCCACAGGGCTGTGCCACGTGCCACCTTGGTGGGAGTCGATCCTCGGCGTGAAAGACGAGCCGGTGAAGGGAAAAGAGGTTCCTCTGGAATGGACTGAGACATCTGGGGGACTCTTGGAATGGTGGCACGACCCTGGAGTTCCTCTCGCCGTTCCTGTTGAGAGGGCCTCCTCTTGAGATGCGACGGGAACGCCGGGAACTCTTTCCCGACGAAGCAGGGAAAGGATCCCTCATCTCGAGCTACGAGGCGGAAACGGGGCTCCTCTGGATGTGGGCGGGACCCTCGTGATTCCTCTCGAGTGGAGACGGCTAGGTCGGGGAACTTCTTGATTTGCACCAAGGGTGTGAAGGACCCTTTCGAAGTTCCAGAGGTGAGGTGTGATCAGCCTCGAGACGCCTCAGCGGAAATGGGCCTCATCTCGCCTGGAGGGGAGAACCTCCTGGATTTTCTCGAGTTGCGGCAGGTCTTCTCGAGTTACGACGGGGACCTCAGGGACCCGCTCTGGTGGCCTCAGGAAAGGCCAGTCCCCATGCGAGTTGCTAGGGGACCTCTCGGGATTCCTCTCCCGTCCATGCCGGGGCCTCAGTCCTTGTGTGGAGTCGGGGCCGGAACCTGAGGATTCCTCTCCAGTGTTGCCATGGATCTTGGGGTGCTTCTGAGTCTCCCCAGGGGAGTCAGGCCTCGTCTCGAGTGGGGGCATGCACGTGCGCTTTCCTCCCGAGCTGCAGCAGTAGTGTCACACTTCCTGTCACGTGGATCAAGGGATCTGTGGCTTTCCCTCGAGGCTGTCCCTCGAGGCTTTCCCACGAGGCTTTCCCACAGGGCTGTGCCACGTGCCACCTTGGTGGGAGTCGATCCTCGGCGTGAAAGACGAGCCGGTGAAGGGAAAAGAGGTTCCTCTGGAATGGACTGAGACATCTGGGGGACTCTTGGAATGGTGGCACGACCCTGGAGTTCCTCTCGCCGTTCCTGTTGAGAGGGCCTCCTCTTGAGATGCGACGGGAACGCCGGGAACTCTTTCCCGACGAAGCAGGGAAAGGATCCCTCATCTCGAGCTACGAGGCGGAAACGGGGCTCCTCTGGATGTGGGCGGGACCCTCGTGATTCCTCTCGAGTGGAGACGGGTATGTCGGGGAACTTCTTGATTTGCACCAAGGGTGTGAAGGACCCTTTCGAAGTTCCAGAGGTGAGGTGTGATCAGCCTCGAGACGCCTCAGCGGAAATGGGCCTCATCTCGCCTGGAGGGGAGAACCTCCTGGATTTTCTCGAGTTGCGGCAGGTCTTCTCGAGTTACGACGGGGACCTCAGGGACCCGCTCTGGTGGCCTCAGGAAAGGCCAGTCCCCATGCGAGTTGCTAGGGGACCTCTCGGGATTCCTCTCCCATCCATGCCGGGGCCTCAGTCCTTGTGTGGAGTCGGGGCCGGAACCTGAGGATTCCTCTCCAGTGTTGCCATGGATCTTGGGGTGCTTCTGAGTCTCCCCAGGGGAGTCAGGCCTCGTCTCGAGTGGGGGCATGCACGTGCGCTTTCCTCCCGAGCTGCAGCAGTAGTGTCACGCTTCCTGTCACGTGGATCAAGGGATCTGTGGCTTTCCCTCGAGGCTGTCCCTCGAGGCTTTCCCACGAGGCTTTCCCACAGGGCTGTGCCACGTGCCACCTTGGTGGGAGTCGATCCTCGGCGTGAAAGACGAGCCGGTGAAGGGAAAAGAGGTTCCTCTGGAATGGACTGAGACATCTGGGGGACTCTTGGAATGGTGGCACGACCCTGGAGTTCCTCTCGCCGTTCCTGTTGAGAGGGCCTCCTCTTGAGATGCGACGGGAACGCCGGGAACTCTTTCCCGACGAAGCAGGGAAAGGATCCCTCATCTCGAGCTACGAGGCGGAAACGGGGCTCCTCTGGATGTGGGCGGGACCCTCGTGATTCCTCTCGAGTGGAGACGGCTAGGTCGGGGAACTTCTTGATTTGCACCAAGGGTGTGAAGGACCCTTTCGAAGTTCCAGAGGTGAGGTGTGATTAGCCTCGAGACGCCTCAGCGGAAATGGGCCTCATCTCGCCTGGAGGGGAGAACCTCCTGGATTTTCTCGAGTTGCGGCAGGTCTTCTCGAGTTACGACGGGGACCTCAGGGACCCGCTCTGGTGGCCTCAGGAAAGGCCAGTCCCCATGCGAGTTGCTAGCGGACCTCTCGGGATTCCTCTCCCGTCCATGCCGGGGCCTCAGTCCTTGTGTGGAGTCGGGGCCGGAACCTGAGGATTCCTCTCCAGTGTTGCCATGGATCTTGGGGTGCTTCTGAGTCTCCCCAGGGGAGTCAGGCCTCGTCTCGAGTGGGGGCATGCACGTGCGCTTTCCTCCCGAGCTGCAGCAGTAGTGTCACGCTTCCTGTCACGTGGATCAAGGGATCTGTGGCTTTCCCTCGAGACTGTCCCTCGAGGCTTTCCCACGAGGCTTTCCCACAGGGTTGTGCCACGTGCCACCTTGGTGGGAGTCGATCCTCGGCGTGAAAGACAAGCCGGTGAAGGGAAAAGAGGTTCCTCTGGAATGGACTGAGACATCTGGGGGACTCTTGGAATGGTGGCACGACCCTGGAGTTCCTCTCGCCGTTCCTATTGAGAGGGCCTCCTCTTGAGATGCGACGGGAACGCCGGGAACTCTTTCCCGACGAAGCAGGGAAAGGATCCCTCATCTCGAGCTACGAGGCGGAAACGGGGCTCCTCTGGATGTGGGCGGGACCCTCGTGATTCCTCTCGAGTGGAGACGGCTAGGTCGGGGAACTTCTTGATTTGCACCAAGGGTGTGAAGGACCCTTTCGAAGTTCCAGAGGTGAGGTGTGATCAGCCTCGAGACGCCTCAGCGGAAATGGGCCTCATCTCGCCTGGAGGGGAGAACCTCCTGGATTTTCTCGAGTTGCGGCAGGTCTTCTCGAGTTACGACGGGGACCTCAGGGACCCGCTCTAGTGGCCTCAGGAAAGGCCAGTCCCCATGCGAGTTGCTAGGGGACCTCTCGGGATTCCTCTCCCGTCCATGCCGGGGCCTCAGTCCTTGTGTGGAGTCGGGGCCGGAACCTGAGGATTCCTCTCCAGTGTTGCCATGGATCTTGGGGTGCTTCTGAGTCTCCTCAGGGGAGTCAGGCCTCGTCTCGAGTGGGGGCATGCACGTGCGCTTTCCTCCCGAGCTGCAGCAGTAGTGTCACGCTTCCTGTCACGTGGATCAAGGGATCTGTGGCTTTCCCTCGAGGCTGTCCCTCGAGGCTTTCCCACGAGGCTTTCCCACAGGGCTGGGCCACGTGCCACCTTGGTGGGAGTCGATCCTCGGCGTGAAAGACGAGCCGGTGAAGGGAAAAGAGGTTCCTCTGGAATGGACTGAGACATCTGGGGGACTCTTGGAATGGTGGCACGACCCTGGAGTTCCTCTCGCCATTCCTGTTGAGAGGGCCTCCTCTTGAGATGCGACGGGAACGCCGGGAACTCTTTCCCGACGAAGCAGGGAAAGGATCCCTCATCTCGAGCTACGAGGCGGAAACGGGGCTCCTCTGGATGTGGGCGGGACCCTCGTGATTCCTCTCGAGTGGAGACGGCTAGGTCGGGGAACTTCTTGATTTGCACCAAGGGTGTGAAGGACCCTTTCGAAGTTCCAGAGGTGAGGTGTGATCCGCCTCGAGACGCCTCAGCGGAAATGGGCCTCATCTCGCCTGGAGGGGAGAACCTCCTGGATTTTCTCGAGTTGCGGCAGGTCTTCTCGAGTTACGACGGGGACCTCAGGGACCCGCTCTGGTGGCCTCAGGAAAGGCCAGTCCCCATGCGAGTTGCTAGGGGACCTCTCGGGATTCCTCTCCCGTCCATGCCGGGGCCTCAGTCCTTGTGTGGAGTCGGGGCCGGAACCTGAGGATTCCTCTCCAGTGTTGCCATGGATCTTGGGGTGCTTCTGAGTCTCCCCAGGGGAGTCAGGCCTCGTCTCGAGTGGGGGCATGCACGTGCGCTTTCCTCCCGAGCTGCAGCAGTAGTGTCACGCTTCCTGTCACGTGGATCAAGGGATCTGTGGCTTTCCCTCGAGGCTGTCCCTCGAGGCTTTCCCACGAGGCTTTCCCACAGGGCTGTGCCACGTGCCACCTTGGTGGGAGTCGATCCTCGGCGTGAAAGACGAGCCGGTGAAGGGAAAAGAGGTTCCTCTGGAATGGACTGAGACATCTGGGGGACTCTTTTAATGGTGGCACGACCCTGGAGTTCCTCTCGCCGTTCCTGTTGAGAGGGCCTCCTCTTGAGATGCGACGGGAACGCCGGGAACTCTTTCCCGACGAAGCAGGGAAAGGATCCCTCATCTCGAGCTACGAGGCGGAAACGGGGCTCCTCTGGATGTGGGCGGGACCCTCGTGATTCCTCTCGAGTGGAGACGGCTAGGTCGGGGAACTTCTTGATTTGCACCAAGGGTGTGAAGGACCCTTTCGAAGTTCCAGAGGTGAGGTGTGATCAGCCTCGAGACGCCTCAGCGGAAATGGGCCTCATCTCGCCTGGAGGGGAGAACCTCCTGGATTTTCTCCAGTTGCGGCAGGTCTTCTCGAGTTACGACGGGGACCTCAGGGACCCGCTCTGGTGGCCTCAGGAAAGGCCAGTTCCCATGCGAGTTGCTAGGGGACCTCTCGGGATTCCTCTCCCGTCCATGCCGGGGCCTCAGTCCTTGTGTGGAGTCGGGGCCGGAACCTGAGGATTCCTCTCCAGTGTTGCCATGGATCTTGGGGTGCTTCTGAGTCTCCCCAGGGGAGTCAGGCCTCGTCTCGAGTGGGGGCATGCACGTGCGCTTTCCTCCCGAGCTGCAGCAGTAGTGTCACGCTTCCTGTCACGTGGATCAAGGGATCTGTGGCTTTCCCTCGAGGCTGTCCCTCGAGGCTTTCCCACGAGACTTTCCCACAGGGCTGTGCCACGTGCCACCTTGGTGGGAGTCGATCCTCGGCGTGAAAGACAAGCCGGTGAAGGGAAAAGAGGTTCCTCTGGAATGGACTGAGACATCTGGGTGACTCTTGGAATGGTGGCACGACCCTGGAGTTCCTCTCGCCGTTCCTGTTGAGAGGGCCTCCTCTTGAGATGCGACGGGAACGCCGGGAACTCTTTCCCGACGAAGCAGGGAAAGGATCCCTCATCTCGAGCTACGAGGCGGAAACGGGGCTCCTCTGGATGTGGGCGGGACCCTCGTGATTCCTCTCGAGTGGAGACGGCTAGGTCGGGGAACTTCTTGATTTGCACCAAGGGTGTGAAGGACCCTTTCGAAGTTCCAGAGGTGAGGTGTGATCAGCCTCGAGACGCCTCAGCGGAAATGGGCCTCATCTCGCCTGGAGGGGAGAACCTCCTGGATTTTCTCGAGTTGCGGCAGGTCTTCTCGAGTTACGACGGGGACCTCAGGGACCCGCTCTGGTGGCCTCAGGAAAGGCCAGTCCCCATGCGAGTTGCTAGGGGACCTCTCGGGATTCCTCTCCCGTCCATGCCGGGGCCTCAGTCCTTGTGTGGAGTCGGGGCCGGAACCTGAGGATTCCTCTCCAGTGTTGCCATGGATCTTGGGGTGCTTCTGAGTCTCCCCAGGGGAGTCAGGCCTCGTCTCGAGTGGGGGTATGCACGTGCGCTTTCCTCCCGAGCTGCAGCAGTAGTGTCACGCTTCCTGTCACGTGGATCAAGGGATCTGTGGCTTTCCCTCGAGGCTGTCCCTCGAGGCTTTCCCACGAGGCTTTCCCACAGGGCTGTGCCACGTGCCACCTTGGTGGGAGTCGATCCTCGGCGTGAAAGACGAGCCGGTGAAGGGAAAAGAGGTTCCTCTGGAATGGACTGAGACATCTGGGGGACTCTTGGAATGGTGGCACGACCCTGGAGTTCCTCTCGCCGTTCCTGTTGAGAGGGCCTCCTCTTGAGATGCGACGGGAACGCCGGGAACTCTTTCCCGACGAAGCAGGGAAAGGATCCCTCATCTCGAGCTACGAGGCGGAAACGGGGCTCCTCTGGATGTGGGCGGGACCCTCGTGATTCCTCTCGAGTGGAGACGGGTATGTCGGGGAACTTCTTGATTTGCACCAAGGGTGTGAAGGACCCTTTCGAAGTTCCAGAGGTGAGGTGTGATCAGCCTCGAGACGCCTCAGCGGAAATGGGCCTCATCTCGCCTGGAGGGGAGAACCTCCTGGATTTTCTCGAGTTGCGGCAGGTTTTCTCGAGTTACGACGGGACCTCAGGGACCCGCTCTGGTGGCCTCAGGAAAGGCCAGTCCCCATGCGAGCTGCTAGGGGACCTCTCGGGATTCCTCTCCCGTCCATGCCGGGGCCTCAGTCCTTGTGTGAAGTCGGGGCCGGAACTTGAGGATACCTCTCCAGTGTTGCCATGGATCTTGGGGTGCTTCTGAGTCTCCCCAGGGGAGTCAGGCCTCGTCCCGAGTGGGGGCATGCACGTGCGCTTTCGTCCCGAGCTGCAGTAGTAGTGTCACGCTTCCTGTCACGTGGATCAAGGGATCTGTGGCTTTCCCTCGAGGCTGTCCCTCGAGGCTTTCCCACGAGGCTTTCCCACAGGGCTGTGCCACGTGCCACCTTGGTGGGAGTCGATCCTCGGCGTGAAAGACGAGCCGGTGAAGGGAAAAGAGGTTCCTCTGGAATGGACTGAGACATCTGGGGGACTCTTGGAATGGTGGCACGACCCTGGAGTTCCTCTCGCCGTTCCTGTTGAGAGGGCCTCCTCTTGAGATGCGACGGGAACGCCGGGAACTCTTTCCCGACGAAGCAGGGAAAGGATCCCTCATCTCGAGCTACGAGGCGGAAACGGGGCTCCTCTGGATGTGGGCGGGACCCTCGTGATTCCTCTCGAGTGGAGACGGCTAGGTCGGGGAACTTCTTGATTTGCACCAAGGGTGTGAAGGACCCTTTCGAAGTTCCAGAGGTGAGGTGTGATCAGCCTCGAGACGCCTCAGCGGAAATGGGCCTCATCTCGCCTGGAGGGGAGAACCTCCTGGATTTTCTCGAGTTGCGGCAGGTCTTCTCGAGTTATGACGGGGACCTCAGGGACCCGCTCTGGTGGCCTCAGGAAAGGCCAGTCCCCATGCGAGTTGCTAGGGGACCTCTCGGGATTCCTCTCCCGTCCATGCCGGGGCCTCAGTCCTTGTGTGGAGTCGGGGCCGGAACCTGAGGATTCCTCTCCAGTGTTGCCATGGATCTTGGGGTGCTTCTGAGTCTCCCCAGGGGAGTCAGGCCTCGTCTCGAGTGGGGGCATGCACGTGCGCTTTCCTCCCGAGCTGCAGCAGTAGTGTCACGCTTCCTGTCACGTGGATCAAGGGATCTGTGGCTTTCCCTCGAGGCTGTCCCTCGAGGCTTTCCCACGAGGCTTTCCCACAGGGCTGTGCCACGTGCCACCTTGGTGGGAGTCGATCCTCGGCGTGAAAGACGAGCCGGTGAAGGGAAAAGAGGTTCCTCTGGAATGGACTGAGACATCTGGGGGACTCTTGGAATGGTGGCACGACCCTTTAGTTCCTCTCGCCGTTCCTGTTGAGAGGGCCTCCTCTTGAGATGCGACGGGAACGCCGGGAACTCTTTCCCGACGAAGCAGGGAAAGGATCCCTCATCTCGAGCTACGAGGCGGAAACGGGGCTCCTCTGGATGTGGGCGGGACCCTCGTGATTCCTCTCGAGTGGAGACGGCTAGGTCGGGGAACTTCTTGATTTGCACCAAGGGTGTGAAGGACCCTTTCGAAGTTCCAGAGGTGAGGTGTGATCCGCCTCGAGACGCCTCAGCGGAAATGGGCCTCATCTCGCCTGGAGGGGAGAACCTCCTGGATTTTCTCGAGTTGCGGCAGGTCTTCTCGAGTTACGACGGGGACCTCAGGGACCCGCTCTGGTGGCCTCAGGAAAGGCCAGTCCCCATGCGAGTTGCTAGGGGACCTCTCGGGATTCCTCTCCCGTCCATGCCGGGGCCTCAGTCCTTGTGTGGAGTCGGGGCCGGAACCTGAGGATTCCTCTCCAGTGTTGCCATGGATCTTGGGGTGCTTCTGAGTCTCCCCAGGGGAGTCAGGCCTCGTCTCGAGTGGGGGCATGCACGTGCGCTTTCCTCCCGAGCTGCAGCAGTAGTGTCACGCTTCCTGTCACGTGGATCAAGGGATCTGTGGCTTTCCCTCGAGGCTGTCCCTCGAGGCTTTCCCACGAGGCTTTCCCACAGGGCTGTGCCACGTGCCACCTTGGTGGGAGTCGATCCTCGGCGTGAAAGACGAGCCGGTGAAGGGAAAAGAGGTTCCTCTGGAATGGACTGAGACATCTGGGGGACTCTTGGAATGGTGGCACGACCCTGGAGTTCCTCTCGCCGTTCCTGTTGAGAGGGCCTCCTCTTCACATGCGACGGGAACGCCGGGAACTCTTTCCCGACGAAGCAGGGAAAGGATCCCTCATCTCGAGCTACGAGGCGGAAACGGGGCTCCTCTGGATGTGGGCGGGACCCTCGTGATTCCTCTCGAGTGGAGACGGGTATGTCGGGGAACTTCTTGATTTGCACCAAGGGTGTGAAGGACCCTTTCGAAGTTCCAGAGGTGAGGTGTGATCAGCCTCGAGACGCCTCAGCGGAAATGGGCCTCATCTCGCCTGGAGGGGAGAACCTCCTGGATTTTCTCGAGTTGCGGCAGGTCTTCTCGAGTTACGACGGGACCTCAGGGACCCGCTCTGGTGGCCTCAGGAAAGGCCAGTCCCCATGCGAGCTGCTAGGGGACCTCTCGGGATTCCTCTCCCGTCCATGCTGGGGCCTCAGTCCTTGTGTGAAGTCGGGGCCGGAACCTGAGGATACCTCTCCAGTGTTGCCATGGATCTTGGGGTGCTTCTGAGTCTCCCCAGGGGAGTCAGGCCTCGTCCCGAGTGGGGGCATGCACGTGCGCTTTCGTCCCGAGCTGCAGCAGTAGTGTCACGCTTCCTGTCACGTGGATCAAGGGATCTGTGGCTTTCCCTCGAGGCTGTCCCTCGAGGCTTTCCCACGAGGCTTTCCCACAGGGCTGTGCCACGTGCCACCTTGGTGGGAGTCGATCCTCGGCGTGAAAGACGAGCCGGTGAAGGGAAAAGAGGTTCCTCTGGAATGGACTGAGACATCTGGGGGACTCTTGGAATGGTGGCACGACCCTGGAGTTCCTCTCGCCGTTCCTGTTGAGAGGGCCTCCTCTTGAGATGCGACGGGAACGCCGGGAACTCTTTCCCGACGAAGCAGGGAAAGGATCCCTCATCTCGAGCTACGAGGCGGAAACGGGGCTCCTCTGGATGTGGGCGGGACCCTCGTGATTCCTCTCGAGTGGAGACGGCTAGGTCGGGGAACTTCTTGATTTGCACCAAGGGTGTGAAGGACCCTTTCGAAGTTCCAGAGGTGAGGTGTGATCAGCCTCGAGACGCCTCAGCGGAAATGGGCCTCATCTCGCCTGGAGGGGAGAACCTCCTGGATTTTCTCGAGTTGCGGCAGGTCTTCTCGAGTTACGACGGGGACCTCAGGGACCCGCTCTGGTGGCCTCAGGAAAGGCCAGTCCCCATGCGAGTTGCTAGGGGACCTCTCGGGATTCCTCTCCCGTCCATGCCGGGGCCTCCGTCCTTGTGTGGAGTCGGGGCCGGAACCTGAGGATTCCTCTCCAGTGTTGCCATGGATCTTGGGGTGCTTCTGAGTCTCCCCAGGGGAGTCAGGCCTCGTCTCGAGTGGGGGCATGCACGTGCGCTTTCCTCCCGAGCTGCAGCAGTAGTGTCACGCTTCCTGTCACGTGGATCAAGGGATCTGTGGCTTTCCCTCGAGGCTGTCCCTCGAGGCTTTCCCACGAGGCTTTCCCACAGGGCTGTGCCACGTGCCACCTTGGTGGGAGTCGATCCTCGGCGTGAAAGACGAGCCGGTGAAGGGAAAAGAGGTTCCTCTGGAATGGACTGAGACATCTGGGGGACTCTTGGAATGGTGGCACGACCCTGGAGTTCCTCTCGCCGTTCCTGTTGAGAGGGCCTCCTCTTGAGATGCGACGGGAACGCCGGGAACTCTTTCCCGACGAAGCAGGGAAAGGATCCCTCATCTCGAGCTACGAGGCGGAAACGGGGCTCCTCTGGATGTGGGCGGGACCCTCGTGATTCCTCTCGAGTGGAGACGGCTAGGTCGGGGAACTTCTTGATTTGCACCAAGGGTGTGAAGGACCCTTTCGAAGTTCCAGAGGTGAGGTGTGATCAGCCTCGAGACGCCTCAGCGGAAATGGGCCTCATCTCGCCTGGAGGGGAGAACCTCCTGGATTTTCTCGAGTTGTGGCAGGTCTTCTCGAGTTACGACGGGGACCTCAGGGACCCGCTCTGGGGGCCTCAGGAAAGGCCAGTCCCCATGCGAGTTGCTAGGGGACCTCTCGGGATTCCTCTCCCGTCCATGCCGGGGCCTCAGTCCTTGTGTGGAGTCGGGGCCGGAACCTGAGGATTCCTCTCCAGTGTTGCCATGGATCTTGGGGTGCTTCTGAGTCTCCCCAGGGGAGTCAGGCCTCGTCTCGAGTGGGGGCATGCACGTGCGCTTTCCTCCCGAGCTGCAGCAGTAGTGTCACGCTTCCTGTCACGTGGATCAAGGGATCTGTGGCTTTCCCTCGAGGCTGTCCCTCGAGGGTTTCCCGCGAGGCTTTCCCACAGGGCTGTGCCACGTGCCACCTTTGTGGGAGTCGATCCTCGGCGTGAAAGACGAGCCGGTGAAGGGAAAAGAGGTTCCTCTGGAATGGACTGAGACATCTGGGGGACTCTTGGAATGGTGGCACGACCCTGGAGTTCCTCTCGCCGTTCCTGTTGAGAGGGCCTCCTCTTGAGATGCGACGGGAACGCCGGGAACTCTTTCCCGACGAAGCAGGGAAAGGATCCCTCATCTCGAGCTACGAGGCGGAAACGGGGCTCCTCTGGATGTGGGCGGGACCCTCGTGATTCCTCTCGAGTGGAGACGGCTAGGTCGGGGAACTTCTTGATTTGCACCAAGGGTGTGAAGGACCCTTTCGAAGTTCCAGAGGTGAGGTGTGATCAGCCTCGAGACGCCTCAGCGGAAATGGGCCTCATCTCGCCTGGAGGGGAGAACCTCCTGGATTTTCTCGAGTTGTGGCAGGTCTTCTCGAGTTACGACGGGGACCTCAGGGACCCGCTCTGGTGGCCTCAGGAAAGGCCAGTCCCCATGCGAGTTGCTAGGGGACCTCTCGGGATTCCTCTCCCGTCCATGCCGGGGCCTCAGTCCTTGTGTGGAGTCGGGGCCGGAACCTGAGGATTCCTCTCCAGTGTTGCCATGGATCTTGGGGTGCTTCTGAGTCTCCCCAGGGGAGTCAGGCCTCGTCTCGAGTGGGGGCATGCACGTGCGCTTTCCTCCCGAGCTGCAGCAGTAGTGTCACGCTTCCTGTCACGTGGATCAAGGGATCTGTGGCTTTCCCTCGAGGCTGTCCCTCGAGGGTTTCCCGCGAGGCTTTCCCACAGGGCTGTGCCACGTGCCACCTTGGTGGGAGTCGATCCTCGGCGTGAAAGACGAGCCGGTGAAGGGAAAAGAGGTTCCTCTGGAATGGACTGAGACATCTGGGGGACTCTTGGAATGGTGGCACGACCCTGTAGTTCCTCTCGCCGTTCCTGTTGAGAGGGCCTCCTCTTGAGATGCGACGGGAACGCCGGGAACTCTTTCCCGACGAAGCAGGGAAAGGATCCCTCATCTCGAGCTACGAGGCGGAAACGGGGCTCCTCTGGATGTGGGCGGGACCCTCGTGATTCCTCTCGAGTGGAGACGGCTAGGTCGGGGAACTTCTTGATTTGCACCAAGGGTGTGAAGGACCCTTTCGAAGTTCCAGAGGTGAGGTGTGATCAGCCTCGAGACGCCTCAGCGGAAATGGGCCTCATCTCGCCTGGAGGGGAGAACCTCCTGGATTTTCTCGAGTTGCGGCAGGTCTTCTCGAGTTACGACGGGGACCTCAGGGACCCGCTCTGGTGGCCTCAGGAAAGGCCAGTCCCCATGCGAGTTGCTAGGGGACCTCTCGGGATTCCTCTCCCGTCCATGCCGGGGCCTCAGTCCTTGTGTGGAGTCGGGGCCGGAACCTGAGGATTCCTCTCCAGTGTTGCCATGGATCTTGGGGTGCTTCTGAGTCTCCCCAGGGGAGTCAGGCCTCGTCTCGAGTGGGGGCATGCACGTGCGCTTTCCTCCCGAGCTGCAGCAGTAGTGTCACGCTTTCTGTCACGTGGATCAAGGGATCTGTGGCTTTCCCTCGAGGCTGTCCCTCGAGGCTTTCCCACGAGGCTTTCCCACAGGGCTGTGCCACGTGCCACCTTGGTGTGAGTCGATCCTCGGCGTGAAAGACGAGCCGGTGAAGGGAAAAGAGGTTCCTCTGGAATGGACTGAGACATCTGGGGGACTCTTGGAATGGTGGCACGACCCTGGAGTTCCTCTCGCCGTTCCTGTTGAGAGGGCCTCCTCTTGAGATGCGACGGGAACGCCGGGAACTCTTTCCCGACGAAGCAGGGAAAGGATCCCTCATCTCGAGCTACGAGGCGGAAACGGGGCTCCTCTGGATGTGGGCGGGACCCTCGTGATTCCTCTCGAGTGGAGACGGCTAGGTCGGGGAACTTCTTGATTTGCACCAAGGGTGTGAAGGACCCTTTCGAAGTTCCAGAGGTGAGGTGTGATCAGCCTCGAGACGCCTCAGCGGAAATGGGCCTCATCTCGCCTGGAGGGGAGAACCTCCTGGATTTTCTCGAGTTGCGGCAGGTCTTCTTGAGTTACGACGGGGACCTCAGGTACCTGCTCTGGTGGCCTCAGGAAAGGCCAGTCCCCATGCGAGTTGCTAGGGGACCTCTCGGGATTCCTCTCCCGTCCATGCCGGGGCCTCAGTCCTTGTGTGGAGTCGGGGCCGGAACCTGAGGATTCCTCTCCAGTGTTGCCATGGATCTTGGGGTGCTTCTGAGTCTCCCCAGGGGAGTCAGGCCTCGTCTCGAGTGGGGGCATGCACGTGCGCTTTCCTCCCGAGCTGCAGCAGTAGTGTCACGCTTCCTGTCACGTGGATCAAGGGATCTGTGGCTTTCCCTCGAGGCTGTCCCTCGAGGCTTTCCCGCGAGGCTTTCCCACAGGGCTGTGCCACGTGCCACCTTGGTGGGGGTCGATCCTCGGCGTGAAAGACGAGCCGGTGAAGGGAAAAGAGGTTCCTCTGGAATGGACTGAGACATCTGGGGGACTCTTGGAATGGTGGCACGACCCTGGAGTTCCTCTCGCCGTTCCTGTTGAGAGGGCCTCCTCTTGAGATGCGACGGGAACGCCGGGAACTCTTTCCCGACGAAGCAGGGAAAGGATCCCTCATCTCGAGCTACGAGGCGGAAACGGGGCTCCTCTGGATGTGGGCGGGACCCTCGTGATTCCTCTCGAGTGGAGACGGCTAGGTCCGGGAACTTCTTGATTTGCACCAAGGGTGTGAAGGACCCTTTCGAAGTTCCAGAGGTGAGGTGTGATCAGCCTCGAGACGCCTCAGCGGAAATGGGCCTCATCTCGCCTGGAGGGGAGAACATCCTGGATTTTCTCGAGTTGCGGCAGGTCTTCTCGAGTTACGACGGGGACCTCAGGGACCCGCTCTGGTGGCCTCAGGAAAGGCCAGTCCCCATGCGAGTTGCTAGGGGACCTCTCGGGATTCCTCTCCCGTCCATGCCGGGGCCTCAGTCCTTGTGTGGAGTCGGGGCCGGAACCTGAGGATTCCTCTCCAGTGTTGCCATGGATCTTGGGGTGCTTCTGAGTCTCCCCAGGGGAGTCAAGCCTCGTCTCGAGTGGGGGCATGCACGTGCGCTTTCCTCCCGAGCTGCAGCAGTAGTGTCACGCTTCCTGTCACGTGGATCAAGGGATCTGTGGCTTTCCCTCGAGGCTGTCCCTCGAGGCTTTCCCACGAGGCTTTCCCACAGGGCTGTGCCACGTGCCACCTTGGTGGGAGTCGATCCTCGGCGTGAAAGACGAGCCGGTGAAGGGAAAAGAGGTTCCTCTGGAATGGACTGAGACATCTGGGGGACTCTTGGAATGGTGGCACGACCCTGGAGTTCCTCTCGCCGTTCCTGTTGAGAGGGCCTCCTCTTGAGATGCGACGGGAACGCCGGGAACTCTTTCCCGACGAAGCAGGGAAAGGATCCCTCATCTCGAGCTACGAGGCGGAAACGGGGCTCCTCTGGATGTGGGCGGGACCCTCGTGATTCCTCTCGAGTGGAGACGGCTAGGTCGGGGAACTTCTTGATTTGCACCAAGGGTGTGAAGGACCCTTTCGAAGTTCCAGAGGTGAGGTGTGATCAGCCTCGAGACGCCTCAGCGGAAATGGGCCTCATCTCGCCTGGAGGGGAGAACCTCCTGGATTTTCTCGAGTTGCGGCAGGTCTTCTTGAGTTACGACGGGGACCTCAGGTACCTGCTCTGGTGGCCTCAGGAAAGGCCAGTCCCCATGCGAGTTGCTAGGGGACCTCTCGGGATTCCTCTCCCGTCCATGCCGGGGCCTCAGTCCTTGTGTGGAGTCGGGGCCGGAACCTGAGGATTCCTCTCCAGTGTTGCCATGGATCTTGGGGTGCTTCTGAGTCTCCCCAGGGGAGTCAGGCCTCGTCTCGAGTGGGGGCATGCACGTGCGCTTTCCTCCCGAGCTGCAGCAGTAGTGTCACGCTTCCTGTCACGTGGATCAAGGGATCTGTGGCTTTCCCTCGAGGCTGTCCCTCGAGGCTTTCCCGCGAGGCTTTCCCACAGGGCTGTGCCACGTGCCACCTTGGTGGGGGTCGATCCTCGGCGTGAAAGACGAGCCGGTGAAGGGAAAAGAGGTTCCTCTGGAATGGACTGAGACATCTGGGGGACTCTTGGAATGGTGGCACGACCCTGGAGTTCCTCTCGCCGTTCCTGTTGAGAGGGCCTCCTCTTGAGATGCGACGGGAACGCCGGGAACTCTTTCCCGACGAAGCAGGGAAAGGATCCCTCATCTCGAGCTACGAGGCGGAAACGGGGCTCCTCTGGATGTGGGCGGGACCCTCGTGATTCCTCTCGAGTGGAGACGGCTAGGTCCGGGAACTTCTTGATTTGCACCAAGGGTGTGAAGGACCCTTTCGAAGTTCCAGAGGTGAGGTGTGATCAGCCTCGAGACGCCTCAGCGGAAATGGGCCTCATCTCGCCTGGAGGGGAGAACATCCTGGATTTTCTCGAGTTGCGGCAGGTCTTCTCGAGTTACGACGGGGACCTCAGGGACCCGCTCTGGTGGCCTCAGGAAAGGCCAGTCCCCATGCGAGTTGCTAGGGGACCTCTCGGGATTCCTCTCCCGTCCATGCCGGGGCCTCAGTCCTTGTGTGGAGTCGGGGCCGGAACCTGAGGATTCCTCTCCAGTGTTGCCATGGATCTTGGGGTGCTTCTGAGTCTCCCCAGGGGAGTCAAGCCTCGTCTCGAGTGGGGGCATGCACGTGCGCTTTCCTCCCGAGCTGCAGCAGTAGTGTCACGCTTCCTGTCACGTGGATCAAGGGATCTGTGGCTTTCCCTCGAGGCTGTCCCTCGAGGCTTTCCCACGAGGCTTTCCCACAGGGCTGTGCCACGTGCCACCTTGGTGGGAGTCGATCCTCGGCGTGAAAGACGAGCCGGTGAAGGGAAAAGAGGTTCCTCTGGAATGGACTGAGACATCTGGGGGACTCTTGGAATGGTGGCACGACCCTGGAGTTCCTCTCGCCGTTCCTGTTGAGAGGGCCTCCTCTTGAGATGCGACAGGAACGCCGGGAACTCTTTCCCGATGAAGCAGGGAAAGGATCCCTCATCTCGAGCTACGAGGCGGAAACGGGGCTCCTCTGGATGTGGGCGGGACCCTCGTGATTCCTCTCGAGTGGAGACGGCTAGGTCGGGGAACTTCTTGATTTGCACCAAGGGTGTGAAGGACCCTTTCGAAGTTCCAGAGGTGAGGTGTGATCAGCCTCGAGACGCCTCAGCGGAAATGGGCCTCATCTCGCCTGGAGGGGAGAACCTCCTGGATTTTCTCGAGTTGCGGCAGGTCTTCTCGAGTTACGACGGGGACCTCAGGGACCCGCTCTGTTGGCCTCAGGAAATGCCAGTCCCCATGCGAGTTGCTAGGGGACCTCTCGGGATTCCTCTCCCGTCCATGCCGGGGCCTCAGTCCTTGTGTGGAGTCGGGGCCGGAACCTGAGGATTCCTCTCCAGTGTTGCCATGGATCTTGGGGTGCTTCTGAGTCTCCCCAGGGGAGTCAGGCTTCGTCTCGAGTGGGGGCATGCACGTGCGCTTTCCTCCCGAGCTGCAGCAGTAGTGTCACGCTTCCTGTCACGTGGATCAAGGGATCTGTGGCTTTCCCTCGAGGCTGTCCCTCGAGGGTTTCCCGCGAGGCTTTCCCACAGGGCTGTGCCACGTGCCACCTTGGTGTGAGTCGATCCTCGGCGTGAAAGACGAGCCGGTGAAGGGAAAAGAGGTTCCTCTGGAATGGACTGAGACATCTGGGGGACTCTTGGAATGGTGGCACGACCCTGGAGTTCCTCTCGCCGTTCCTGTTGAGAGGGCCTCCTCTTGAGATGCGACGGGAACGCCGGGAACTCTTTCCCGACGAAGCAGGGAAAGGATCCCTCATCTCGAGCTACGAGGCGGAAACGGGGCTCCTCTGGATGTGGGCGGGACCCTCGTGATTCCTCTCGAGTGGAGACGGCTAGGTCGGGGAACTTCTTGATTTGCACCAAGGGTGTGAAGGACCCTTTCGAAGTTCCAGAGGTGAGGTGTGATCAGCCTCGAGACGCCTCAGCGGAAATGGGCCTCATCTCGCCTGGAGGGGAGAACCTCCTGGATTTTCTCGAGTTGCGGCAGGTCTTCTTGAGTTACGACGGGGACCTCAGGTACCTGCTCTGGTGGCCTCAGGAAAGGCCAGTCCCCATGCGAGTTGCTAGGGGACCTCTCGGGATTCCTCTCCCGTCCATGCCGGGGCCTCAGTCCTTGTGTGGAGTCGGGGCCGGAACCTGAGGATTCCTCTCCAGTGTTGCCATGGATCTTGGGGTGCTTCTGAGTCTCCCCAGGGGAGTCAGGCCTCGTCTCGAGTGGGGGCATGCACGTGCGCTTTCCTCCCGAGCTGCAGCAGTAGTGTCACGCTTCCTGTCACGTGGATCAAGGGATCTGTGGCTTTCCCTCGAGGCTGTCCCTCGAGGCTTTCCCACGAGGCTTTCCCACAGGGCTGTGCCACGTGCCACCTTGGTGGGAGTCGATCCTCGGCGTGAAAGACGAGCCGGTGAAGGGAAAAGAGGTTCCTCTGGAATGGACTGAGACATCTGGGGGACTCTTGGAATGGTGGCACGACCCTGGAGTTCCTCTCGCCGTTCCTGTTGAGAGGGCCTCCTCTTGAGATGCGACGGGAACGCCGGGAACTCTTTCCCGACGAAGCAGGGAAAGGATCCCTCATCTCGAGCTACGAGGCGGAAACGGGGCTCCTCTGGATGTGGGCGGGACCCTCGTGATTCCTCTCGAGTGGAGACGGCTAGGTCGGGGAACTTCTTGATTTGCACCAAGGGTGTGAAGGACCCTTTCGAAGTTCCAGAGGTGAGGTGTGATCAGCCTCGAGACGCCTCAGCGGAAATGGGCCTCATCTCGCCTGGAGGGGAGAACCTCCTGGATTTTCTCGAGTTGCGGCAGGTCTTCTCGAGTTACGACGGGGACCTCAGGGACCCGCTCTGGTGGCCTCAGGAAAGGCCAGTCCCCATGCGAGTTGCTAGGGGACCTCTCGGGATTCCTCTCCCGTCCATGCCGGGGCCTCAGTCCTTGTGTGGAGTCGGGGCCGGAACCTGAGGATTCCTCTCCAGTGTTGCCATGGATCTTGGGGTGCTTCTGAGTCTCCCCAGGGGAGTCAGGCCTCGTCTCGAGTGGGGGCATGCACGTGCGCTTTCCTCCCGAGCTGCAGCAGTAGTGTCACGCTTCCTGTCACGTGGATCAAGGGATCTGTGGCTTTCCCTCGAGGCTGTCCCTCGAGGCTTTCCCACGAGGCTTTCCCACAGGGCTGTGCCACGTGCCACCTTGGTGGGAGTCGATCCTCGGCGTGAAAGACGAGCCGGTGAAGGGAAAAGAGGTTCCTCTGGAATGGACTGAGACATCTCGGGGACTCTTGGAATGGTGGCACGACCCTGGAGTTCCTCTCGCCGTTCCTGTTGAGAGGGCCTCCTCTTGAGATGCGACGGGAACGCCGGGAACTCTTTCCCGAAGAAGCAGGGAAAGGATCCCTCATCTCGAGCTACGAGGCGGAAACGGGGCTCCTCTGGATGTGGGCGGGACCCTCGTGATTCCTCTCGAGTGGAGACGGCTAGGTCGGGGAACTTCTTGATTTGCACCAAGGGTGTGAAGGACCCTTTCGAAGTTCCAGAGGTGAGGTGTGATCAGCCTCGAGACGCCTCAGCGGAAATGGGCCTCATCTCGCCTGGAGGGGAGAACCTCCTGGATTTTCTCGAGTTGCGGCAGGTCTTCTCGAGTTACGACGGGGACCTCAGGGACCCGCTCTGTTGGCCTCAGGAAAGGCCAGTCCCCATGCGAGTTGCTAGGGGACCTCTCGGGATTCCTCTCCCGTCCATGCCGGGGCCTCAGTCCTTGTGTGGAGTCGGGGCCGGAACCTGAGGATTCCTCTCCAGTGTTGCCATGGATCTTGGGGTGCTTCTGAGTCTCCCCAGGGGAGTCAGGCCTCGTCTCGAGTGGGGGCATGCACGTGCGCTTTCCTCCCGAGCTGCAGCAGTAGTGTCACGCTTCCTGTCACGTGGATCAAGGGATCTGTGGCTTTCCCTCGAGGCTGTCCCTCGAGGCTTTCCCACGAGGCTTTCCCACAGGGCTGTGCCACGTGCCACCTTGGTGGGAGTCGATCCTCGGCGTGAAAGACGAGCCGGTGAAGGGAAAAGAGTTTCCTCTGGAATGGACTGAGACATCTGGGGGACTCTTGGAATGGTGGCACGACCCTGGAGTTCCTCTCGCCGTTCCTGTTGAGAGGGCCTCCTCTTGAGATGCGACGGGAACGCCGGGAACTCTTTCCCGACGAAGCAGGGAAAGGATCCCTCATCTCGAGCTACGAGGCGGAAACGGGGCTCCTCTGGATGTGGGCGGGACCCTCGTGATTCCTCTCGAGTGGAGACGGCTAGGTCGGGGAACTTCTTGATTTGCACCAAGGGTGTGAAGGACCCTTTCGAAGTTCCAGAGGTGAGGTGTGATCAGCCTCGAGACGCCTCAGCGGAAATGGGCCTCATCTCGCCTGGAGGGGAGAACCTCCTGGATTTTCTCGAGTTGCGGCAGGTCTTCTCGAGTTACGACGGGGACCTCAGGGACCCGCTCTGTTGGCCTCAGGAAAGGCCAGTCCCCATGCGAGTTGCTAGGGGACCTCTCGGGATTCCTCTCCCGTCCATGCCGGGGCCTCAGTCCTTGTGTGGAGTCGGGGCCGGAACCTGAGGATTCCTCTCCAGTGTTGCCATGGATCTTGGGGTGCTTCTGAGTCTCCCCAGGGGAGTCAGGCCTCGTCTCGAGTGGGGGCATGCACGTGCGCTTTCCTCCCGAGCTGCAGCAGTAGTGTCACGCTTCCTGTCACGTGGATCAAGGGATCTGTGGCTTTCCCTCGAGGCTGTCCCTCGAGGCTTTCCCACGAGGCTTTCCCACAGGGCTGTGCCACGTGCCACCTTGGTGGGAGTCGATCCTCGGCGTGAAAGACGAGCCGGTGAAGGGAAAAGAGGTTCCTCTGGAATGGACTGAGACATCTGGGGGACTCTTGGAATGGTGGCACGACCCTGGAGTTCCTCTCGCCGTTCCTGTTGAGAGGGCCTCCTCTTGAGATGCGACGGGAACGCCGGGAACTCTTTCCCGACGAAGCAGGGAAAGGATCCCTCATCTCGAGCTACGAGGCGGAAACGGGGCTCCTCTGGATGTGGGCGGGACCCTCGTGATTCCTCTCGAGTGGAGACGGCTAGGTCGGGGAACTTCTTGATTTGCACCAAGGGTGTGAAGGACCCTTTCGAAGTTCCAGAGGTGAGGTGTGATCAGCCTCGAGACGCCTCAGCGGAAATGGGCCTCATCTCGCCTGGAGGGGAGAACCTCCTGGATTTTCTCGAGTTGCGGCAGGTCTTCTCGAGTTACGACGGGGACCTCAGGGACCCGCTCTGGTGGCCTCAGGAAAGGCCAGTCCCCATGCGAGTTGCTAGGGGACCTCTCGGGATTCCTCTCCCGTCCATGCCGGGGCCTCAGTCCTTGTGTGGAGTCGGGGCCGGAACCTGAGGATTCCTCTCCAGTGTTGCCATGGATCTTGGGGTGCTTCTGAGTCTCCCCAGGGGAGTCAGGCCTCGTCTCGAGTGGGGGCATGCACGTGCGCTTTCCTCCCGAGCTGCAGCAGTAGTGTCACGCTTCCTGTCACGTGGATCAAGGGATCTGTGGCTTTCCCTCGAGGCTGTCCCTCGAGGCTTTCCCACGAGGCTTTCCCACAGGGCTGTGCCACGTGCCACCTTGGTGGGAGTCGATCCTCGGCGTGAAAGACGAGCCGGTGAAGGGAAAAGAGGTTCCTCTGGAATGGACTGAGACATCTGGGGGACTCTTGGAATGGTGGCACGACCCTGGAGTTCCTCTCGCCGTTCCTGTTGAGAGGGCCTCCTCTTGAGATGCGACGGGAACGCCGGGAACTCTTTCCCGACGAAGCAGGGAAAGGATCCCTCATCTCGAGCTACGAGGCGGAAACGGGGCTCCTCTGGATGTGGGCGGGACCCTCGTGATTCCTCTCGAGTGGAGACGGCTAGGTCGGGGAACTTCTTGATTTGCACCAAGGGTGTGAAGGACCCTTTCGAAGTTCCAGAGGTGAGGTGTGATCAGCCTCGAGACGCCTCAGCGGAAATGGGCCTCATCTCGCCTGGAGGGGAGAACCTCCTGGATTTTCTCGAGTTGCGGCAGGTCTTCTCGAGTTACGACGGGGACCTCAGGGACCCGCTCTGGTGGCCTCAGGAAAGGCCAGTCCCCATGCGAGTTGCTAGGGGACCTCTCGGGATTCCTCTCCCGTCCATGCCGGGGCCTCAGTCCTTGTGTGGAGTCGGGGCCGGAACCTGAGGATTCCTCTCCAGTGTTGCCATGGATCTTGGGGTGCTTCTGAGTCTCCCCAGGGGAGTCAGGCCTCGTCTCGAGTGGGGGCATGCACGTGCGCTTTCCTCCCGAGCTGCAGCAGTAGTGTCACGCTTCCTGTCACGTGGATCAAGGGATCTGTGGCTTTCCCTCGAGGCTGTCCCTCGAGGCTTTCCCACGAGGCTTTCCCACAGGGCTGTGCCACGTGCCACCTTGGTGGGAGTCGATCCTCGGCGTGAAAGACGAGCCGGTGAAGGGAAAAGAGGTTCCTCTGGAATGGACTGAGACATCTGGGGGACTCTTGGAATGGTGGCACGACCCTGGAGTTCCTCTCGCCGTTCCTGTTGAGAGGGCCTCCTCTTGAGATGCGACGGGAACGCCGGGAACTCTTTCCCGACGAAGCAGGGAAAGGATCCCTCATCTCGAGCTACGAGGCGGAAACGGGGCTCCTCTGGATGTGGGCGGGACCCTCGTGATTCCTCTCGAGTGGAGACGGCTAGGTCGGGGAACTTCTTGATTTGCACCAAGGGTGTGAAGGACCCTTTCGAAGTTCCAGAGGTGAGGTGTGATCAGCCTCGAGACGCCTCAGCGGAAATGGGCCTCATCTCGCCTGGAGGGGAGAACCTCCTGGATTTTCTCGAGTTGCGGCAGGTCTTCTCGAGTTACGACGGGGACCTCAGGGACCCGCTCTGGTGGCCTCAGGAAAGGCCAGTCCCCATGCGAGTTGCTAGGGGACCTCTCGGGATTCCTCTCCCGTCCATGCCGGGGCCTCAGTCCTTGTGTGGAGTCGGGGCCGGAACCTGAGGATTCCTCTCCAGTGTTGCCATGGATCTTGGGGTGCTTCTGAGTCTCCCCAGGGGAGTCAGGCCTCGTCTCGAGTGGGGGCATGCACGTGCGCTTTCCTCCCGAGCTGCAGCAGTAGTGTCACGCTTCCTGTCACGTGGATCAAGGGATCTGTGGCTTTCCCTCGAGGCTGTCCCTCGAGGCTTTCCCACGAGGCTTTCCCACAGGGCTGTGCCACGTGCCACCTTGGTGGGAGTCGATCCTCGGCGTGAAAGACGAGCCGGTGAAGGGAAAAGAGGTTCCTCTGGAATGGACTGAGACATCTGGGGGACTCTTGGAATGGTGGCACGACCCTGGAGTTCCTCTCGCCGTTCCTGTTGAGAGGGCCTCCTCTTGAGATGCGACGGGAACGCCGGGAACTCTTTCCCGACGAAGCAGGGAAAGGATCCCTCATCTCGAGCTACGAGGCGGAAACGGGGCTCCTCTGGATGTGGGCGGGACCCTCGTGATTCCTCTCGAGTGGAGACGGCTAGGTCGGGGAACTTCTTGATTTGCACCAAGGGTGTGAAGGACCCTTTCGAAGTTCCAGAGGTGAGGTGTGATCAGCCTCGAGACGCCTCAGCGGAAATGGGCCTCATCTCGCCTGGAGGGGAGAACCTCCTGGATTTTCTCGAGTTGCGGCAGGTCTTCTCGAGTTACGACGGGGACCTCAGGGACCCGCTCTGGTGGCCTCAGGAAAGGCCAGTCCCCATGCGAGTTGCTAGGGGACCTCTCGGGATTCCTCTCCCGTCCATGCCGGGGCCTCAGTCCTTGTGTGGAGTCGGGGCCGGAACCTGAGGATTCCTCTCCAGTGTTGCCATGGATCTTGGGGTGCTTCTGAGTCTCCCCAGGGGAGTCAGGCCTAGTCTCGAGTGGGAGCATGCACGTGCGCTTTCCTCCCGAGCTGCAGCAGTATTGTCACGCTTCCTGTCACGTGGATCAAGGGATCTGTGGCTTTCCCTCGAGGCTTTCCCTCGAGGCTTTCCCACGAGGCTTTCCCACAGGGCTGTGCCACGTGCCACCTTGGTGGGAGTCGATCCTCGGCGTGAAAGACGAGCCGGTGAAGGGAAAAGAGGTTCCTCTGGAATGGACTGAGACATCTGGGGGACTCTTGGAATGGTGGCACGACCCTGGAGTTCCTCTCGCCGTTCCTGTTGAGAGGGCCTCCTCTTGAGATGCGACGGGAACGCCGGGAACTCTTTCCCGACGAAGCAGGGAAAGGATCCCTCATCTCGAGCTACGAGGCGGAAACGGGGCTCCTCTGGATGTGGGCGGGACCCTCGTGATTCCTCTCGAGTGGAGACGGCTAGGTAGGGGAACTTCTTGATTTGCACCAAGGGTGTGAAGGACCCTTTCGAAGTTCCAGAGGTGAGGTGTGATCAGCCTCGAGACGCCTCAGCGGAAATGGGCCTCATCTCGCCTGGAGGGGAGAACCTCCTGGATTTTCTCGAGTTGCGGCAGGTCTTCTTGAGTTACGACGGGGACCTCAGGGACCCGCTCTGGTGGCCTCAGGAAAGGCCAGTCCCCATGCGAGTTGCTAGGGGACCTCTCGGGATTCCTCTCCCGTCCATGCCGGGGCCTCAGTCCTTGTGTGGAGTCGGGGCCGGAACCTGAGGATTCCTCTCCAGTGTTGCCATGGATCTTGGGGTGCTTCTGAGTCTCCCCAGGGGAGTCAAGCCTCGTCTCGAGTGGGGGCATGCACGTGCGCTTTCCTCCCGAGCTGCAGCAGTAGTGTCACGCTTCCTGTCACGTGGATCAAGGGAATTGTGGCTTTCCCTCGAGGCTGTCCCTCGAGGCTTTCCCACGAGGCTTTCCCACAGGTCTGTGCCACGTGCCACCTTGGTGGGAGTCGATCCTCGGCGTGAAAGACGAGCCGGTGAAGGGAAAAGAGGTTCCTCTGGAATGGACTGAGACATCTGGGGGACTCTTGGAATGGTGGCACGACCCTGGAGTTCCTCTCGCCGTTCCTGTTGAGAGGGCCTCCTCTTGAGATGCGACGGGAACGCCGGGAACTCTTTCCCGACGAAGCAGGGAAAGGATCCCTCATCTCGAGCTACGAGGCGGAAACGGGGCTCCTCTGGATGTGGGCGGGACCCTCGTGATTCCTCTCGAGTGGAGACGGCTAGGTCGGGGAACTTCTTGATTTGCACCAAGGGTGTGAAGGACCCTTTCGAAGTTCCAGAGGTGAGGTGTGATCAGCCTCGAGACGCCTCAGCGGAAATGGGCCTCATCTCGCCTGGAGGGGAGAACCTCCTGGATTTTCTCGAGTTGCGGCAGGTCTTCTCGAGTTACGACGGGGACCTCAGGGACCCGCTCTGGTGGCCTCAGGAAAGGCCAGTCCCCATGCGAGTTGCTAGGGGACCTCTCGGGATTCCTCTCCCGTCCATGCCGGGGCCTCAGTCCTTGTGTGGAGTCGGGGCCGGAACCTGAGGATTCCTCTCCAGTGTTGCCATGGATCTTGGGGTGCTTCTGAGTCTCCCCAGGGGAGTCAGGCCTCGTCTCGAGTGGGAGCATGCACGTGCGCTTTCCTCCCGAGCTGCAGCAGTAGTGTCACGCTTCCTGTCACGTGGATCAAGGGATCTGTGGCTTTCCCTCGAGGCTTTCCCTCGAGGCTTTCCCACGAGGCTTTCCCACAGGACTGTGCCACGTGCCACCTTGGTGGGAGTCGATCCTCGGTGTGAAAGACGAGCCGGTGAAGGGAAAAGAGGTTCCTCTGGAATGGACTGAGACATCTGGGGGACTCTTGGAATGGTGGCACGACCCTGGAGTTCCTCTCGCCGTTCCTGTTGAGAGGGCCTCCTCTTGAGATGCGACGGGATCGCCGGGAAATCTTTCCCGACGAAGCAGGGAAAGGATCCCTCATCTCGAGCTACGAGGCGGAAACGGGGCTCCTCTGGATGTGGGCGGGACCCTCGTGATTCCTCTCGAGTGGAGACGGCTAGGTCGGGGAACTTCTTGATTTGCACCAAGGGTGTGAAGGACCCTTTCGAAGTTCCAGAGGTGAGGTGTGATCAGCCTCGAGACGCCTCAGCGGAAATGGGCCTCATCTCGCCTGGAGGGGAGAACCTCCTGGATTTTCTCGAGTTGCGGCAGGTCTTCTCGAGTTACGACGGGGACCTCAGGGACCCGCTCTGGTGGCCTCAGGAAAGGCCAGTCCCCATGCGAGTTGCTAGGGGACCTCTCGGGATTCCTCTCCCGTCCAAGCCGGGGCCTCAGTCCTTGTGTGGAGTCGGGGCCGGAACCTGAGGATTCCTCTCCAGTGTTGCCATGGATCTTGGGGTGCTTCTGAGTCTCCCCAGGGGAGTCAAGCCTCGTCTCGATTGGGGGCATGCACGTGCGCTTTCCTCCCGAGCTGCAGCAGTAGTGTCACGCTTCCTGTCACGTGGATCAAGGGATCTGTGGCTTTCCCTCGAGGCTGTCCCTCGAGGCTTTCCCACGAGGCTTTCCCACAGGGCTGTGCCACGTGCCACCTTGGTGGGAGTCGATCCTCGGCGTGAAAGACGAGCCGGTGAAGGGAAAAGAGGTTCCTCTGGAATGGACTGAGACATCTGGGGGACTCTTGGAATGGTGGCACGACCCTGGAGTTCCTCTCGCCGTTCCTGTTGAGAGGGCCTCCTCTTGAGATGCGACGGGAACGCCGGGAACTCTTTCCCGACGAAGCAGGGAAAGGATCCCTCATCTCGAGCTACGAGGCGGAAACGGGGCTCCTCTGGATGTGGGCGGGACCCTCGTGATTCCTCTCGAGTGGAGACGGCTAGGTCGGGGAACTTCTTGATTTGCACCAAGGGTGTGAAGGACCCTTTCGAAGTTCCAGAGGTGAGGTGTGATCAGCCTCGAGACGCCTCAGCGGAAATGGGCCTCATCTCGCCTGGAGGGGAGAACCTCCTGGATTTTCTCGAGTTGCGGCAGGTCTTCTCGAGTTACGACGGGGACCTCAGGGACCCGCTCTGGTGGCCTCAGGAAAGGCCAGTCCCCATGCGAGTTGCTAGGGGACCTCTCGGGATTCCTCTCCCGTCCATGCCGGGGCCTCAGTCCTTGTGTGGAGTCGGGGCCGGAACCTGAGGATTCCTCTCCAGTGTTGCCATGGATCTTGGGGTGCTTCTGAGTCTCCCCAGGGGAGTCAGGCCTAGTCTCGAGTGGGAGCATGCACGTGCGCTTTCCTCCCGATCTGCAGCAGTAGTGTCACGCTTCCTGTCACGTGGATCAAGGGATCTGTGGCTTTCCCTCGAGGCTTTCCCTCGAGGCTTTCCCACGAGGCTTTCCCACAGGACTGTGCCACGTGCCACCTTGGTGGGAGTCGATCCTCGGTGTGAAAGACGAGCCGGTGAAGGGAAAAGAGGTTCCTCTGGAATGGACTGAGACATCTGGGGGACTCTTGGAATGGTGGCACGACCCTGGAGTTCCTCTCGCCGTTCCTGTTGAGAGGGCCTCCTCTTGAGATGCGACGGGATCGCCGGGAAATCTTTCCCGACGAAGCAGGGAAAGGATCCCTCATCTCGAGCTACGAGGCGGAAACGGGGCTCCTCTGGATGTGGGCGGGACCCTCGTGATTCCTCTCGAGTGGAGACGGCTAGGTCGGGGAACTTCTTGATTTGCACCAAGGGTGTGAAGGACCCTTTCGAAGTTCCAGAGGTGAGGTGTGATCAGCCTCGAGACGCCTCAGCGGAAATGGGCCTCATCTCGCCTGGAGGGGAGAACCTCCTGGATTTTCTCGAGTTGCGGCAGGTCTTCTCGAGTTACGACGGGGACCTCAGGGACCCGCTCTGGTGGCCTCAGGAAAGGCCAGTCCCCATGCGAGTTGCTAGGGGACCTCTCGGGATTCCTCTCCCGTCCAAGCCGGGGCCTCAGTCCTTGTGTGGAGTCGGGGCCGGAACCTGAGGATTCCTCTCCAGTGTTGCCATGGATCTTGGGGTGCTTCTGAGTCTCCCCAGGGGAGTCAAGCCTCGTCTCGAGTGGGGGCATGCACGTGCGCTTTCCTCCCGAGCTGCAGCAGTAGTGTCACGCTTCCTGTCACGTGGATCAAGGGATCTGTGGCTTTCCCTCGAGGCTGTCCCTCGAGGCTTTCCCACGAGGCTTTCCCACAGGGCTGTGCCACGTGCCACCTTGGTGGGAGTCGATCCTCGGCGTGAAAGACGAGCCGGTGAAGGGAAAAGAGGTTCCTCTGGAATGGACTGAGACATCTGGGGGACTCTTGGAATGGTGGCACGACCCTGGAGTTCCTCTCGCCGTTCCTGTTGAGAGGGCCTCCTCTTGAGATGCGACGGGAACGCCGGGAACTCTTTCCCGACGAAGCAGGGAAAGGATCGCTCATCTCGAGCTACGAGGCGGAAACGGGGCTCCTCTGGATGTGGGCGGGACCCTCGTGATTCCTCTCGAGTGGAGACGGCTAGGTCGGGGAACTTCTTGAGTTGCACCAAGGGTGTGAAGGACCCTTTCGAAGTTCCAGAGGTGAGGTGTGATCAGCCTCGAGACGCCTCAGCGGAAATGGGCCTCATCTCGCCTGGAGGGGAGAACCTCCTGGATTTTCTCGAGTTGCGGCAGGTCTTCTCGAGTTACGACGGGGACCTCAGGGACCCGCTCTGGTGGCCTCAGGAAAGGCCAGTCCCCATGCGAGTTGCTAGGGGACCTCTCGGGATTCCTCTCCCGTCCATGCCGGGGCCTCAGTCCTTGTGTGGAGTCGGGGCCGGAACCTGAGGATTCCTCTCCAGTGTTGCCATGGATCTTGGGGTGCTTCTGAGTCTCCCCAGGGGAGTCAGGCCTCGTCTCGAGTGGGGGCATGCACGTGCGCTTTCCTCCCGAGCTGCAGCAGTAGTGTCACGCTTCCTGTCACGTGGATCAAGGGATCTGTGGCTTTCCCTCGAGGCTGTCCCTCGAGGCTTTCCCGCGAGTCTTTCCCACAGGGCTGTGCCACGTGCCACCTTGGTGGGAGTCGATCCTCGGCGTGAAAGACGAGCCGGTGAAGGGAAAAGAGGTTCCTCTGGAATGGACTGAGACATCTGGGGGACTCTTGGAATGGTGGCACGACCCTGGAGTTCCTCTCGCCTTTCCTGTTGAGAGGGCCTCCTCTTGAGATGCGACGGGAACGCCGGGAACTCTTTCCCGACGAAGCAGGGAAAGGATCCCTCATCTCGAGCTACGAGGCGGAAACGGGGCTCCTCTGGATGTGGGCGGGACCCTCGTGATTCCTCTCGAGTGGAGACGGCTAGGTCGGGGAACTTCTTGATTTGCACCAAGGGTGTGAAGGACCCTTTCGAAGTTCCAGAGGTGAGGTGTGATCAGCCTCGAGACGCCTCAGCGGAAATGGGCCTCATCTCGCCTGGAGGGGAGAACCTCCTGGATTTTCTCGAGTTGCGGCAGGTCTTCTCGAGTTACGACGGGGACCTCAGGGACCCGCTCTGGTGGCCTCAGGAAAGGCCAGTCCCCATGCGAGTTGCTAGGGGACCTCTCGGGATTCCTCTCCCGTCCATGCCGGGGCCTCAGTCCTTGTGTGGAGTCGGGGCCGGAACCTGAGGATTCCTCTCCAGTGTTGCCATGGATCTTGGGGTGCTTCTGAGTCTCCCCAGAGGAGTCAGGCCTCGTCTCGAGTGGGGGCATGCACGTGCGCTTTCCTCCCGAGCTGCAGCAGTAGTGTCACGCTTCCTGTCACGTGGATCAAGGGATCTGTGGCTTTCCCTCGAGGCTGTCCCTCGAGGCTTTCCCACGAGGCTTTCCCACAGGGCTGTGCCACGTGCCACCTTGGTGTGAGTCGATCCTCGGCGTGAAAGACGAGCCGGTGAAGGGAAAAGAGGTTCCTCTGGAATGGACTGAGACATCTGGGGGACTCTTGGAATGGTGGCACGACCCTGGAGTTCCTCTCGCCGTTCCTGTTGAGAGGGCCTCCTCTTGAGATGCGACGGGAACGCCGGGAACTCTTTCCCGACGAAGCAGGGAAAGGATCCCTCATCTCGAGCTACGAGGCGGAAACGGGGCTCCTCTGGATGTGGGCGGGACCCTCGTGATTCCTCTCGAGTGGAGACGGCTAGGTCGGGGAACTTCTTGATTTGCACCAAGGGTGTGAAGGACCCTTTCGAAGTTCCAGAGGTGAGGTGTGATCAGCCTTGAGACGCCTCAGCGGAAATGGGCCTCATCTCGCCTGGAGGGGAGAACCTCCTGGATTTTCTCGAGTTGCGGCAGGTCTTCTCGAGTTACGACGGGGACCTCAGGGACCCGCTCTGGTGGCCTCAGGAAAGGCCAGTCCCCATGCGAGTTGCTAGGGGACCTCTCGGGATTCCTCTCCCGTCCATGCCGGGGCCTCAGTCCTTGTGTTGAGTCGGGGCCGGAACCTGAGGATTCCCCTCCAGTGTTGCCATGGATCTTGGGGTGCTTCTGAGTCTCCCCAGGGGAGTCAGGCCTCGTCTCGAGTGGGGGCATGCACGTGCGCTTTCCTCCCGAGCTGCAGCAGTAGTGTCACGCTTCCTGTCACGTGGATCAAGGGATCTGTGGCTTTCCCTCGAGGCTGTCCCTCGAGGCTTTCCCACGAGTCTTTCCCACAGGGCTGTGCCACGTGCCACCTTGGTGGGAGTCGATCCTCGGCGTGAAAGACGAGCCGGTGAAGGGAAAAGAGGTTCCTCTGGAATGGACTGAGACATCTGGGGGACTCTTGGAATGGTGGCACGACCCTGGAGTTCCTCTCGCCGTTCCTGTTGAGAGGGCCTCCTCTTGAGATGCGACGGGAACGCCGGGAACTCTTTCCCGACGAAGCAGGGAAAGGATCCCTCATCTCGAGCTACGAGGCGGAAACGGGGCTCCTCTGGATGTGGGCGGGACCCTCGTGATTCCTCTCGAGTGGAGACGGCTAGGTCGGGAAACTTCTTGATTTGCACCAAGGGTGTGAAGGACCCTTTCGAAGTTCCAGAGGTGAGGTGTGATCAGCCTCGAGACGCCTCAGCGGAAATGGGCCTCATCTCGCCTGGAGGGGAGAACCTCCTGGATTTTCTCGAGTTGCGGCAGGTCTTCTCGAGTTACGACGGGGACCTCAGGGACCCGCTCTGGTGGCCTCAGGAAAGGCCAGTCCCCATGCGAGTTGCTAGGGGACCTCTCGGGATTCCTCTCCCGTCCATGCCGGGGCCTCAGTCCTTGTGTGGAGTCGGGGCCGGAACCTGAGGATTCCTCTCCAGTGTTGCCATGGATCTTGGGGTGCTTCTTAGTCTCCCCAGGGGAGTCAGGCTTCGTCTCGAGTGGGGGCATGCACGTGCGCTTTCCTCCCGAGCTGCAGCAGTAGTGTCACGCTTCCTGTCACGTGGATCAAGGGATCTGTGGCTTTCCCTCGAGGCTGTCCCTCGAGGGTTTCCCGCGAGGCTTTCCCACAGGGCTGTGCCACGTGCCACCTTGGTGTGAGTCGATCCTCGGCGTGAAAGACGAGCCGGTGAAGGGAAAAGAGGTTCCTCTGGAATGGACTGAGACATCTGGGGGACTCTTGGAATGGTGGCACGACCCTGGAGTTCCTCTCGCCGTTCCTGTTGAGAGGGCCTCCTCTTGAGATGCGACGGGAACACCGGGAACTCTTTCCCGACGAAGCAGGGAAAGGATCCCTCATCTCGAGCTACGAGGCGGAAACGGGGCTCCTCTGTATGTGGGCGGGACCCTCGTGATTCCTCTCGAGTGGAGACGGCTAGGTCGGGGAACTTCTTGATTTGCACCAAGGGTGTGAAGGACCCTTTCGAAGTTCCAGAGGTGAGGTGTGATCAGCCTCGAGACGCCTCAGCGGAAATGGGCCTCATCTCGCCTGGAGGGGAGAACCTCCTGGATTTTCTCGAGTTGCGGCAGGTCTTCTCGAGTTACGACGGGGACCTCAGGGACCCGCTCTGGTGGCCTCAGGAAAGGCCAGTCCCCATGCGAGTTGCTAGGGGACCTCTCGGGATTCCTCTCCCGTCCATGCCGGGGCCTCAGTCCTTGTGTGGAGTCGGGGCCGGAACCTGAGGATTCCTCTCCAGTGTTGCCATGGATCTTGGGGTGCTTCTGAGTCTCCCCAGGGGAGTCAGGCTTCGTCTCGAGTGGGGGCATGCACGTGCGCTTTCCTCCCGAGCTGCAGCAGTAGTGTCATGCTTCCTGTCACGTGGATCAAGGGATCTGTGGCTTTCCCTCGAGGCTGTCCCTCGAGGGTTTCCCGCGAGGCTTTCCCACAGGGCTGTGCCACGTGCCACCTTGGTGGGAGTCGATCCTCGGCGTGAAAGACGAGCCGGTGAAGGGAAAAGAGGTTCCTCTGGAATGGACTGAGACATCTGGGGGACTCTTGGAATGGTGGCACGACCCTGGAGTTCCTCTCGCCGTTCCTGTTGAGAGGGCCTCCTCTTGAGATGCGACGGGAACGCCGGGAACTCTTTCCCGACGAAGCAGGGAAAGGATCCCTCATCTCGAGCTACGAGGCGGAAACGGGGCTCCTCTGGATGTGGGCGGGACCCTCGTGATTCCTCTCGAGTGGAGACGGCTAGGTCGGGGAACTTCTTGATTTGCACCAAGGGTGTGAAGGACCCTTTCGAAGTTCCAGAGGTGAGGTGTGATCAGCCTCGAGACGCCTCAGCGGAAATGGGCCTCATCTCGCCTGGAGGGGAGAACCTCCTGGATTTTCTCGAGTTGCGGCAGGTCTTCTCGAGTTACGACGGGGACCTCAGGGACCCGCTCTGGTGGCCTCAGGAAAGGCCAGTCCCCATGCGAGTTGCTAGGGGACCTCTCGGGATTCCTCTCCCGTCCATGCCGGGGCCTCAGTCCTTGTGTGGAGTCGGGGCCGGAACCTGAGGATTCCTCTCCAGTGTTGCCATGGATCTTGGGGTGCTTCTGAGTCTCCCCAGGGGAGTCAGGCCTCGTCTCGAGTGGGAGCATGCACGTGCGCTTTCCTCCCGAGCTGCAGCAGTAGTGTCACGCTTCCTGTCACGTGGATCAAGGGATCTGTGGCTTTCCCTCGAGGCTTTCCCTCGAGGCTTTCCCACGAGGCTTTCCCACAGGACTGTGCCACGTGCCACCTTGGTGGGAGTCGATCCTCGGTGTGAAAGACGAGCCGGTGAAGGGAAAAGAGGTTCCTCTGGAATGGACTGAGACATCTGGGGGACTCTTGGAATGGTGGCACGACCCTGGAGTTCCTCTCGCCGTTCCTGTTGAGAGGGCCTCCTCTTGAGATGCGACGGGATCGCCGGGAAATCTTTCCCGACGAAGCAGGGAAAGGATCCCTCATCTCGAGCTACGAGGCGGAAACGGGGCTCCTCTGGATGTGGGCGGGACCCTCGTGATTCCTCTCGAGTGGAGACGGCTAGGTCGGGGAACTTCTTGATTTGCACCAAGGGTGTGAAGGACCCTTTCGAAGTTCCAGAGGTGAGGTGTGATCAGCCTCGAGACGCCTCAGCGGAAATGGGCCTCATCTCGCCTGGAGGGGAGAACCTCCTGGATTTTCTCGAGTTGCGGCAGGTCTTCTCGAGTTACGACGGGGACCTCAGGGACCCGCTCTGGTGGCCTCAGGAAAGGCCAGTCCCCATGCGAGTTGCTAGGGGACCTCTCGGGATTCCTCTCCCGTCCAAGCCGGGGCCTCAGTCCTTGTGTGGAGTCGGGGCCGGAACCTGAGGATTCCTCTCCAGTGTTGCCATGGATCTTGGGGTGCTTCTGAGTCTCCCCAGGGGAGTCAAGCCTCGTCTCGATTGGGGGCATGCACGTGCGCTTTCCTCCCGAGCTGCAGCAGTAGTGTCACGCTTCCTGTCACGTGGATCAAGGGATCTGTGGCTTTCCCTCGAGGCTGTCCCTCGAGGCTTTCCCACGAGGCTTTCCCACAGGGCTGTGCCACGTGCCACCTTGGTGGGAGTCGATCCTCGGCGTGAAAGACGAGCCGGTGAAGGGAAAAGAGGTTCCTCTGGAATGGACTGAGACATCTGGGGGACTCTTGGAATGGTGGCACGACCCTGGAGTTCCTCTCGCCGTTCCTGTTGAGAGGGCCTCCTCTTGAGATGCGACGGGAACGCCGGGAACTCTTTCCCGACGAAGCAGGGAAAGGATCCCTCATCTCGAGCTACGAGGCGGAAACGGGGCTCCTCTGGATGTGGGCGGGACCCTCGTGATTCCTCTCGAGTGGAGACGGCTAGGTCGGGGAACTTCTTGATTTGCACCAAGGGTGTGAAGGACCCTTTCGAAGTTCCAGAGGTGAGGTGTGATCAGCCTCGAGACGCCTCAGCGGAAATGGGCCTCATCTCGCCTGGAGGGGAGAACCTCCTGGATTTTCTCGAGTTGCGGCAGGTCTTCTCGAGTTACGACGGGGACCTCAGGGACCCGCTCTGGTGGCCTCAGGAAAGGCCAGTCCCCATGCGAGTTGCTAGGGGACCTCTCGGGATTCCTCTCCCGTCCATGCCGGGGCCTCAGTCCTTGTGTGGAGTCGGGGCCGGAACCTGAGGATTCCTCTCCAGTGTTGCCATGGATCTTGGGGTGCTTCTGAGTCTCCCCAGGGGAGTCAGGCCTAGTCTCGAGTGGGAGCATGCACGTGCGCTTTCCTCCCGAGCTGCAGCAGTAGTGTCACGCTTCCTGTCACGTGGATCAAGGGATCTGTGGCTTTCCCTCGAGGCTTTCCCTCGAGGCTTTCCCACGAGGCTTTCCCACAGGACTGTGCCACGTGCCACCTTGGTGGGAGTCGATCCTCGGTGTGAAAGACGAGCCGGTGAAGGGAAAAGAGGTTCCTCTGGAATGGACTGAGACATCTGGGGGACTCTTGGAATGGTGGCACGACCCTGGAGTTCCTCTCGCCGTTCCTGTTGAGAGGGCCTCCTCTTGAGATGCGACGGGATCGCCGGGAAATCTTTCCCGACGAAGCAGGGAAAGGATCCCTCATCTCGAGCTACGAGGCGGAAACGGGGCTCCTCTGGATGTGGGCGGGACCCTCGTGATTCCTCTCGAGTGGAGACGGCTAGGTCGGGGAACTTCTTGATTTGCACCAAGGGTGTGAAGGACCCTTTCGAAGTTCCAGAGGTGAGGTGTGATCAGCCTCGAGACGCCTCAGCGGAAATGGGCCTCATCTCGCCTGGAGGGGAGAACCTCCTGGATTTTCTCGAGTTGCGGCAGGTCTTCTCGAGTTACGACGGGGACCTCAGGGACCCGCTCTGGTGGCCTCAGGAAAGGCCAGTCCCCATGCGAGTTGCTAGGGGACCTCTCGGGATTCCTCTCCCGTCCAAGCCGGGGCCTCAGTCCTTGTGTGGAGTCGGGGCCGGAACCTGAGGATTCCTCTCCAGTGTTGCCATGGATCTTGGGGTGCTTCTGAGTCTCCCCAGGGGAGTCAAGCCTCGTCTCGAGTGGGGGCATGCACGTGCGCTTTCCTCCCGAGCTGCAGCAGTAGTGTCACGCTTCCTGTCACGTGGATCAAGGGATCTGTGGCTTTCCCTCGAGGCTGTCCCTCGAGGCTTTCCCACGAGGCTTTCCCACAGGGCTGTGCCACGTGCCACCTTGGTGGGAGTCGATCCTCGGCGTGAAAGACGAGCCGGTGAAGGGAAAAGAGGTTCCTCTGGAATGGACTGAGACATCTGGGGGACTCTTGGAATGGTGGCACGACCCTGGAGTTCCTCTCGCCGTTCCTGTTGAGAGGGCCTCCTCTTGAGATGCGACGGGAACGCCGGGAACTCTTTCCCGACGAAGCAGGGAAAGGATCGCTCATCTCGAGCTACGAGGCGGAAACGGGGCTCCTCTGGATGTGGGCGGGACCCTCGTGATTCCTCTCGAGTGGAGACGGCTAGGTCGGGGAACTTCTTGAGTTGCACCAAGGGTGTGAAGGACCCTTTCGAAGTTCCAGAGGTGAGGTGTGATCAGCCTCGAGACGCCTCAGCGGAAATGGGCCTCATCTCGCCTGGAGGGGAGAACCTCCTGGATTTTCTCGAGTTGCGGCAGGTCTTCTCGAGTTACGACGGGGACCTCAGGGACCCGCTCTGGTGGCCTCAGGAAAGGCCAGTCCCCATGCGAGTTGCTAGGGGACCTCTCGGGATTCCTCTCCCGTCCATGCCGGGGCCTCAGTCCTTGTGTGGAGTCGGGGCCGGAACCTGAGGATTCCTCTCCAGTGTTGCCATGGATCTTGGGGTGCTTCTGAGTCTCCCCAGGGGAGTCAGGCCTCGTCTCGAGTGGGGGCATGCACGTGCGCTTTCCTCCCGAGCTGCAGCAGTAGTGTCACGCTTCCTGTCACGTGGATCAAGGGATCTGTGGCTTTCCCTCGAGGCTGTCCCTCGAGGCTTTCCCGCGAGTCTTTCCCACAGGGCTGTGCCACGTGCCACCTTGGTGGGAGTCGATCCTCGGCGTGAAAGACGAGCCGGTGAAGGGAAAAGAGGTTCCTCTGGAATGGACTGAGACATCTGGGGGACTCTTGGAATGGTGGCACGACCCTGGAGTTCCTCTCGCCTTTCCTGTTGAGAGGGCCTCCTCTTGAGATGCGACGGGAACGCCGGGAACTCTTTCCCGACGAAGCAGGGAAAGGATCCCTCATCTCGAGCTACGAGGCGGAAACGGGGCTCCTCTGGATGTGGGCGGGACCCTCGTGATTCCTCTCGAGTGGAGACGGCTAGGTCGGGGAACTTCTTGATTTGCACCAAGGGTGTGAAGGACCCTTTCGAAGTTCCAGAGGTGAGGTGTGATCAGCCTCGAGACGCCTCAGCGGAAATGGGCCTCATCTCGCCTGGAGGGGAGAACCTCCTGGATTTTCTCGAGTTGCGGCAGGTCTTCTCGAGTTACGACGGGGACCTCAGGGACCCGCTCTGGTGGCCTCAGGAAAGGCCAGTCCCCATGCGAGTTGCTAGGGGACCTCTCGGGATTCCTCTCCCGTCCATGCCGGGGCCTCAGTCCTTGTGTTGAGTCGGGGCCGGAACCTGAGGATTCCCCTCCAGTGTTGCCATGGATCTTGGGGTGCTTCTGAGTCTCCCCAGGGGAGTCAGGCCTCGTCTCGAGTGGGGGCATGCACGTGCGCTTTCCTCCCGAGCTGCAGCAGTAGTGTCACGCTTCCTGTCACGTGGATCAAGGGATCTGTGGCTTTCCCTCGAGGCTGTCCCTCGAGGCTTTCCCACGAGTCTTTCCCACAGGGCTGTGCCACGTGCCACCTTGGTGGGAGTCGATCCTCGGCGTGAAAGACGAGCCGGTGAAGGGAAAAGAGGTTCCTCTGGAATGGACTGAGACATCTGGGGGACTCTTGGAATGGTGGCACGACCCTGGAGTTCCTCTCGCCGTTCCTGTTGAGAGGGCCTCCTCTTGAGATGCGACGGGAACGCCGGGAACTCTTTCCCGACGAAGCAGGGAAAGGATCCCTCATCTCGAGCTACGAGGCGGAAACGGGGCTCCTCTGGATGTGGGCGGGACCCTCGTGATTCCTCTCGAGTGGAGACGGCTAGGTCGGGAAACTTCTTGATTTGCACCAAGGGTGTGAAGGACCCTTTCGAAGTTCCAGAGGTGAGGTGTGATCAGCCTCGAGACGCCTCAGCGGAAATGGGCCTCATCTCGCCTGGAGGGGAGAACCTCCTGGATTTTCTCGAGTTGCGGCAGGTCTTCTCGAGTTACGACGGGGACCTCAGGGACCCGCTCTGGTGGCCTCAGGAAAGGCCAGTCCCCATGCGAGTTGCTAGGGGACCTCTCGGGATTCCTCTCCCGTCCATGCCGGGGCCTCAGTCCTTGTGTGGAGTCGGGGCCGGAACCTGAGGATTCCTCTCCAGTGTTGCCATGGATCTTGGGGTGCTTCTTAGTCTCCCCAGGGGAGTCAGGCTTCGTCTCGAGTGGGGGCATGCACGTGCGCTTTCCTCCCGAGCTGCAGCAGTAGTGTCACGCTTCCTGTCACGTGGATCAAGGGATCTGTGGCTTTCCCTCGAGGCTGTCCCTCGAGGGTTTCCCGCGAGGCTTTCCCACAGGGCTGTGCCACGTGCCACCTTGGTGTGAGTCGATCCTCGGCGTGAAAGACGAGCCGGTGAAGGGAAAAGAGGTTCCTCTGGAATGGACTGAGACATCTGGGGGACTCTTGGAATGGTGGCACGACCCTGGAGTTCCTCTCGCCGTTCCTGTTGAGAGGGCCTCCTCTTGAGATGCGACGGGAACACCGGGAACTCTTTCCCGACGAAGCAGGGAAAGGATCCCTCATCTCGAGCTACGAGGCGGAAACGGGGCTCCTCTGTATGTGGGCGGGACCCTCGTGATTCCTCTCGAGTGGAGACGGCTAGGTCGGGGAACTTCTTGATTTGCACCAAGGGTGTGAAGGACCCTTTCGAAGTTCCAGAGGTGAGGTGTGATCAGCCTCGAGACGCCTCAGCGGAAATGGGCCTCATCTCGCCTGGAGGGGAGAACCTCCTGGATTTTCTCGAGTTGCGGCAGGTCTTCTCGAGTTACGACGGGGACCTCAGGGACCCGCTCTGGTGGCCTCAGGAAAGGCCAGTCCCCATGCGAGTTGCTAGGGGACCTCTCGGGATTCCTCTCCCGTCCATGCCGGGGCCTCAGTCCTTGTGTGGAGTCGGGGCCGGAACCTGAGGATTCCTCTCCAGTGTTGCCATGGATCTTGGGGTGCTTCTGAGTCTCCCCAGGGGAGTCAGGCTTCGTCTCGAGTGGGGGCATGCACGTGCGCTTTCCTCCCGAGCTGCAGCAGTAGTGTCATGCTTCCTGTCACGTGGATCAAGGGATCTGTGGCTTTCCCTCGAGGCTGTCCCTCGAGGGTTTCCCGCGAGGCTTTCCCACAGGGCTGTGCCACGTGCCACCTTGGTGTGAGTCGATCCTCGGCGTGAAAGACGAGCCGGTGAAGGGAAAAGAGGTTCCTCTGGAATGGACTGAGACATCTGGGGGACTCTTGGAATGGTGGCACGACCCTGGAGTTCCTCTCGCCGTTCCTGTTGAGAGGGCCTCCTCTTGAGATGCGACGGGAACGCCGGGAACTCTTTCCCGACGAAGCAGGGAAAGGATCCCTCATCTCGAGCTACGAGGCGGAAACGGGGCTCCTCTGGATGTGGGCGGGACCCTCGTGATTCCTCTCGAGTGGAGACGGCTAGGTCGGGGAACTTCTTGATTTGCACCAAGGGTGTGAAGGACCCTTTCGAAGTTCCAGAGGTGAGGTGTGATCAACCTCGAGACGCCTCAGCGGAAATGGGCCTCATCTCGCCTGGAGGGGAGAACCTCCTGGATTTTCTCGAGTTGCGGCAGGTCTTCTCGAGTTATGACGGGGACCTCAGGGACCCGCTCTGGTGGCCTCAGGAAAGGCCAGTCCCCATGCGAGTTGCTAGGGGACCTCTCGGGATTCCTCTCCCGTCCATGCCGGGGCCTCAGTCCTTGTGTGGAGTCGGGGCCGGAACCTGAGGATTCCTCTCCAGTGTTGCCATGGATCATGGGGTGCTTCTGAGTCTCCCCAGTGGAGTCAAGCCTCGTCTCGAGTGGGGGCATGCACGTGCGCTTTCCTCCCGAGCTGCAGCAGTAGTGTCACGCTTCCTGTCACGTGGATCAAGGGATCTGTGGCTTTCCCTCGAGGCTGTCCCTCGAGGCTTTCCCACGAGGCTTTCCCACAGGGCTGTGCCACGTGCCACCTTGGTGGGATTCGATCCTCGGCGTGAAAGTCGAGCCGGTGAAGGGAAAAGAGGTTCCTCTGGAATGGACTGAGACATCTGGGGGACTCTTGGAATGGTGGCACGACCCTGGAGTTCCTCTCGCCGTTCCTGTTGAGAGGGCCTCCTCTTGAGATGCGACGGGAACGCCGGGAACTCTTTCCCGACGAAGCAGGGAAAGGATCCCTCATCTCGAGCTACGAGGCGGAAACGGGGCTCCTCTGGATGTGGGCGGGACCCTCGTGATTCCTCTCGAGTGGAGACGGCTAGGTCGGGGAACTTCTTGATTTGCACCAAGGGTGTGAAGGACCCTTTCGAAGTTCCAGAGGTGAGGTGTGATCAGCCTCGAGACGCCTCAGCGGAAATGGGCCTCATCTCGCCTGGAGGGGAGAACCTCCTGGATTTTCTCGAGTTGCGGCAGGTCTTCTCGAGTTACGACGGGGACCTCAGGGACCCGCTCTGGTGGCCTCAGGAAAGGCCAGTCCCCATGCGAGTTGCTAGGGGACCTCTCGGGATTCCTCTCCCGTCCATGCCGGGGCCTCAGTCCTTGTGTGGAGTCGGGGCCGGAACCTGAGGATTCCTCTCCAGTGTTGCCATGGATCTTGGGGTGCTTCTGAGTCTCCCCAGGGGAGTCAGGCCTCGTCTCGAGTGGGGGCATGCACGTGCACTTTCCTCCCGAGCTGCAGCAGTAGTGTCACGCTTCCTGTCACGTGGATCAAGGGATCTGTGGCTTTCCCTCGAGGCTGTCCCTCGAGGCTTTCCCGCGAGGCTTTCCCACAGGGCTGTCACACGTGCCACCTTGGTGGGAGTCGATCCTCGGCGTGAAAGACGAGCCGGTGAAGGGAAAAGAGGTTCCTCTGGAATGGACTGAGACATCTGGGGGACTCTTGGAATGGTGGCACGACCCTGGAGTTCCTCTCGCCCTTCCTGTTGAGAGGGCCTCCTCTTGAGATGCGACGGGAACGCCGGGAACTCTTTCCCGACGAAGCAGGGAAAGGATCCCTCATCTCGAGCTACGAGGCGGAAACGGGGCTCCTCTGGATGTGGGCGGGACCCTCGTGATTCCTCTCGAGTGGAGACGGCTAGGTCGGGGAACTTCTTGATTTGCACCAAGGGTGTGAAGGACCCTTTCGAAGTTCCAGAGGTGAGGTGTGATCAGCCTCGAGACGCCTCAGCGGAAATGGGCCTCATCTCGCCTGGAGGGGAGAACCTCCTGGATTTTCTCGAGTTGCGGCAGGTCTTCTCGAGTTACGACGGGGACCTCAGGGACCCGCTCTGGTGGCCTCAGGAAAGGCCAGTCCCCATGCGAGTTGCTATGGGACCTCTCGGGATTCCTCTCCCGTCCATGCCGGGGCCTCAGTCCTTGTGTGGAGTCGGGGCCGGAACCTGAGGATTCCTCTCCAGTGTTGCCATGGATCTTGGGGTGCTTCTGAGTCTCCCCAGGGGAGTCAGGCCTCGTCTCGAGTGGGGGCATGCACGTGCGCTTTCCTCCCGAGCTGCAGCAGTAGTGTCACGCTTCCTGTCACGTGGATCAAGGGATCTGTGGCTTTCCCTCGAGGCTGTCCCTCGAGGCTTTCCCACGAGGCTTTCCCACAGGGCTGTGCCACGTGCCACCTTGGTGGGAGTCGATCCTCGGCGTGAAAGACGAGCCGGTGAAGGGAAAAGAGGTTCCTCTGGAATGGACTGAGACATCTGGGGGACTCTTGGAATGGTGGCACGACCCTGGAGTTCCTCTCGCCGTTCCTGGTGAGAGGGCCTCCTCTTGAGATGCGACGGGAATGCCGGGAACTCTTTCCCGACGAAGCAGGGAAAGGATCCCTCATCTCGAGCTACGAGGCGGAAACGGGGCTCCTCTGGATGTGGGCGGGACCCTCGTGATTCCTCTCGAGTGGAGACGGCTAGGTCGGGGAACTTCTTGATTTGCACCAAGGGTGTGAAGGACCCTTTCGAAGTTCCAGAGGTGAGGTGTGATCAGCCTCGAGACGCCTCAGCGGAAATGGGCCTCATCTCGCCTGGAGGGGCGAACCTCCTGGATTTTCTCGAGTTGCGGCAGGTCTTCTCGAGTTACGACGGGGACCTCAGGGACCCGCTCTGGTGGCCTCAGGAAAGGCCAGTCCCCATGCGAGTTGCTAGGGGACCTCTCGGGATTCCTCTCCCGTCCATGCCGGGGCCTCAGTCCTTGTGTGGAGTCGGGGCCGGAACCTGAGGATTCCTCTCCAGTGTTGCCATGGATCTTGGGGTGCTTCTGAGTCTCCCCAGGGGAGTCAGGCCTCGTCTCGAGTGGGGGCATGCACGTGCGCTTTCCTCCCGAGCTGCAGCAGTAGTGTCACGCTTCCTGTCACGTGGATCAAGGGATCTGTGGCTTTCCCTCGAGGCTGTCCCTCGAGGCTTTCCCGCGATGCTTTCCCACTTGGCTGTGCCACGTGCCACCTTGGTGGGAGTCGATCCTCGGCGTGAAAGACGAGCCGGTGAAGGGAAAAGAGTTTCCTCTGGAATGGACTGAGACATCTGGGGGACTCTTGGAATGGTGGCACGACCCTGGAGTTCCTCTCGCCGTTCCTGTTGAGAGGGCCTCCTCTTGAGATGCGGCGGGAACGCCGGGAACTCTTTCCCGACGAAGCAGGGAAAGGATCCCTCATCTAGAGCTACGAGGCGGAAACGGGGCTCCTCTGGATGTGGGCGGGACCCTCGTGATTCCTCTCGAGTGGAGACGGCTAGGTCGGGGAACTTCTTGATTTGCACCAAGGGTGTGAAGGACCCTTTCGAAGTTCCAGAGGTGAGGTGTGATCAGCCTCGAGACGCCTCAGCGGAAATGGGCCTCATCTCGCCTGGAGGGGAGAACCTCCTGGATTTTCTCGAGTTGCGGCAGGTCTTCTCAAGTTACGACGGGGACCTCAGGGACCCGCTCTGGTGGCCTCAGAAAAGGCCAGTCCCCATGCGAGTTGCTAGGGGACCTCTCGGGATTCCTCTCCCGTCCATGCCGGGGCCTCAGTCCTTGTGTGGAGCCGGGGCCGGAACCTGAGGATTCCTCTCCAGTGTTGCCATGGATCTTGGGGTGCTTCTGAGTCTCCCCAGGGGAGTCAGGCCTCGTCTCGAGTGGGGGCATGCACGTGCGCTTTCCTCCCGAGCTGCAGCAGTAGTGTCACGCTTCCTGTCACGTGGATCAAGGGATCTGTGGCTTTCCCTCGAGGCTGTCCCTCGAGGCTTTCCCACGAGGCTTTCCCACAGGGCTGTGCCACGTGCCACCTTGGTGGGAGTCGATCCTCGGCGTGAAAGACGAGCCGGTGAAGGGAAAAGAGGTTCCTCTGGAATGGACTGAGACATCTGGGGGACTCTTGGAATGGTGGCACGACCCTGGAGTTCCTCTCGCCGTTCCTGTTGAGAGGGCCTCCTCTTGAGATGCGACGGGAAAGCCGGGAACTCTTTCCCGACGAAGCAGGGAAAGGATCCCTCATCTCGAGCTACGAGGCGGAAACGGGGCTCCTCTGGATGTGGGCGGGACCCTCGTGATTCCTCTCGAGTGGAGACGGCTAGGTCGGGGAACTTCTTGATTTGCACCAAGGGTGTGAAGGACCCTTTCGAAGTTCCAGAGGTGAGGTGTGATCAGCCTCGAGACGCCTCAGCGGAAATGGGCCTCATCACGCCTGGAGGGGAGAACCTCCTGGATTTTCTCGAGTTGCGGCAGGTCTTCTCGAGTTACGACGGGGACCTCAGGGACCCGCTCTGGTGGCCTCAGGAAAGGCCAGTCCCCATGCGAGTTGCTAGGGGACCTCTCGGGATTCCTCTCCCGTCCATGCCGGGGCCTCAGTCCTTGTGTGGAGTCGGGGCCGGAACCTGAGGATTCCTCTCCAGTGTTGCCATGGATCTTGGGGTGCTTCTGAGTCTCCCCAGGGGAGTCAGGCCTCGTCTCGAGTGGGGGCATGCACGTGCGCTTTCCTCCCGAGCTGCAGCAGTAGTGTCACGCTTCCTGTCACGTGGATCAAGGGATCTGTGGCTTTCCCTCGAGGCTGTCCCTCGAGGCTTTCCCACGAGGCTTTCCCACAGGGCTGTGCCACGTGCCACCTTGGTGTGAGTCGATCCTCGGCGTGAAAGACGAGCCGGTGAAGGGAAAAGAGGTTCCTCTGGAATGGACTGAGACATCTGGGGGACTCTTGGAATGGTGGCACGACCCTGGAGTTCCTCTCGCCGTTCCTGTTGAGAGGGCCTCCTCTTGAGATGCGACGGGAACGCCGGGAACTCTTTCCCGACGAAGCAGGGAAAGGATCCCTCATCTCGAGCTACGAGGCGGAAACGGGGCTCCTCTGGATGTGGGCGGGACCCTCGTGATTCCTCTCGAGTGGAGACGGCTAGGTCGGGGAACTTCTTGATTTGCACCAAGGGTGTGAAGGACCCTTTCGAAGTTCCAGAGGTGAGGTGTGATCAGCCTCGAGACGCCTCAGCGGAAATGGGCCTCATCTCGCCTGGAGGGGAGAACCTCCTGGATTTTCTCGAGTTGCGGCAGGTCTTCTCGAGTTACAACGGGGACATCAGGGACCCGCTCTGGTGGCCTCAGGAAAGGCCAGACCCCATGCGAGTTGCTAGGGGACCTCTCGGGATTCCTCTCCCGTCCATGCCGGGGCCTCAGTCCTTGTGTGGAGTCGGGGCCGGAACCTGAGGATTCCTCTCCAGTGTTGCCATGGATCTTGGGGTGCTTCTGAGTCTCCCCAGGGGAGTCAGGCCTCGTCTCGAGTGGGGGCATGCACGTGCGCTTTCCTCCCGAGCTGCAGCAGTAGTGTCACGCTTCCTGTCACGTGGATCAAGGGATCTGTGGCTTTCCCTCGAGGCTGTCCCTCGAGGCTTTCCCACGAGGCTTTCCCACAGGGCTGTGCCACGTGCCACCTTGGTGGGAGTCGATCCTCGGCGTGAAAGACGAGCCGGTGAAGGGAAAAGAGGTTCCTCTGGAATGGACTGAGACATCTGGGGGACTCTTGGAATGGTGGCACGACCCTGGAGTTCCTCTCGCCGTTCCTGTTGAGAGGGCCTCCTCTTCACATGCGACGGGAACGCCGGGAACTCTTTCCCGACGAAGCAGGGAAAGGATCCCTCATCTCGAGCTACGAGGCAGAAACGGGGCTCCTCTGGATGTGGGCGGGACCCTCGTGATTCCTCTCGAGTGGAGACGGCTAGGTCGGGGAACTTCTTGATTTGCACCAAGGGTGTGAAGGACCCTTTCGAAGTTCCAGAGGTGAGGTGTGATCAGCCTCGAGACGCCTCAGCGGAAATGGGCCTCATCTCGCCTGGAGGGGAGAACCTCCTGGATTTTCTCGAGTTGCGGCAGGTCTTCTCGAGTTACGACGGGGACCTCAGGGACCCGCTCTGGTGGCCTCAGGAAAGGCCAGTCCCCATGCGAGTTGCTAGGGGACCTCTCGGGATTCCTCTCCCGTCCATGCCGGGGCCTCAGTCCTTGTGTGGAGTCGGGGCCGGAACCTGAGGATTCCTCTCCAGTGTTGCCATGGATCTTGGGGTGCTTCTGAGTCTCCCCAGGGGAGTCAGGCCTCGTCTCGAGTGGGGGCATGCACGTGCGCTTTCCTCTCGAGCTGCAGCAGTAGTGTCACGCTTCCTGTCTGGTGGATCAAGGGATCTGTGGCTTTCCCTCGAGGCTGTCCCTCGAGGCTTTCCCACGAGGCTTTCCCACAGGGCTGTGCCACGTGCCACCTTGGTGGGAGTCGATCCTCGGCGTGAAAGACGAGCCGGTGAAGGGAAAAGAGGTTCCTCTGGAATGGACTGAGACATCTGGGGGACTCTTGGAATGGTGGCACGACCCTGGAGTTCCTCTCGCCGTTCCTGTTGAGAGGGCCTCCTCTTCACATGCGACGGGAACGCCGGGAACTCTTTCCCGACGAAGCAGGGAAAGGATCCCTCATCTCGAGCTACGAGGCGGAAACGGGGCTCCTCTGGATGTGGGCGGGACCCTCGTGATTCCTCTCGAGTGGAGACGGCTAGGTCGGGGAACTTCTTGATTTGCACCAAGGGTGTGAAGGACCCTTTCGAAGTTCCAGAGGTGAGGTGTGATCAGCCTCGAGACGCCTCAGCGGAAATGGGCCTCATCTCGCCTGGAGGGGAGAACCTCCTGGATTTTCTCGAGTTGCGGCAGGTCTTCTCGAGTTACGACGGGGACATCAGGGACCCGCTCTGGTGGCCTCAGGAAAGGCCAGACCCCATGCGAGTTGCTAGGCGACCTCTCGGGATTCCTCTCCCGTCCATGCCGGGGCCTCAGTCCTTGTGTGGAGTCGGGGCCGGAACCTGAGGATTCCTCTCCAGTGTTGCCATGGATCTTGGGGTGCTTCTGAGTCTCCCCAGGGGAGTCAGGCCTCGTCTCGAGTGGGGGCATGCACGTGCGCTTTCCTCCCGAGCTGCAGCAGTAGTGTCACGCTTCCTGTCACGTGGATCAAGGGATCTGTGGCTTTCCCTCGAGGCTGTCCCTCGAGGCTTTCCCACGAGTCTTTCCCACAGGGCTGTGCCACGTGCCACCTTGGTGGGAGTCGATCCTCGGCGTGAAAGACGAGCCGGTGAAGGGAAAAGAGGTTCCTCTGGAATGGACTGAGACATCTGGGGGACTCTTGGAATGGTGGCACGACCCTGGAGTTCCTCTCGCCGTTCCTGTTGAGAGGGCCTCCTCTTCACATGCGACGGGAACGCCGGGAACTCTTTCCCGACGAAGCAGGGAAAGGATCCCTCATCTCGAGCTACGAGGCGGAAACGGGGCTCCTCTGGATGTGGGCGGGACCCTCGTGATTCCTCTCGAGTGGAGACGGCTAGGTCGGGGAACTTCTTGATTTGCACCAAGGGTGTGAAGGACCCTTTCGAAGTTCCAGAGGTGAGGTGTGATCAGCCTCGAGACGCCTCAGCGGAAATGGGCCTCATCTCGCCTGGAGGGGAGAACCTCCTGGATTTTCTCGAGTTGCGGCAGGTCTTCTCGAGTTACGACGGGGACCTCAGGGACCCGCTCTGGTGGCCTCAGGAAAGGCCAGTCCCCATGCGAGTTGCTAGGGGACCTCTCGGGATTCCTCTCCCGTCCATGCCGGGGCCTCAGTCCTTGTGTGGAGTCGGGGCCGGAACCTGAGGATTCCTCTCCAGTGTTGCCATGGATCTTGGGGTGCTTCTGAGTCTCCCCAGGGGAGTCAGGCCTCGTCTCGAGTGGGGGCATGCACGTGCGCTTTCCTCCCGAGCTGCAGCAGTAGTGTCACGCTTCCTGTCACGTGGATCAAGGGATCTGCGGCTTTCCCTCGAGGCTGTCCCTCGAGGCTTTCCCACGAGGCTTTCCCACAGGGCTCTACCACGTGCCACCTTGGTGGGAGTCGATCCTCGGCGTGAAAGACGAGCCGGTGAAGGGAAAAGAGGTTCCTCTGGAATGGACTGAGACATCTGGGGGACTCTTGGAATGGTGGCACGACCCTGGAGTTCCTCTCGCCGTTCCTGTTGAGAGGGCCTCCTCTTCACATGCGACGGGAACGCCGGGAACTCTTTCCCGACGAAGCAGGGAAAGGATCCCTCATCTCGAGCTACGAGGCGGAAACGGGGCTCCTCTGGATGTGGGCGGGACCCTCGTGATTCCTCTCGAGTGGAGACGGCTAGGTCGGGGAACTTCTTGATTTGCACCAAGGGTGTGAAGGACCCTTTCGAAGTTCCAGAGGTGAGGTGTGATCAGCCTCGAGACGCCTCAGCGGAAATGGGCCTCATCTCGCCTGGAGGGGAGAACCTCCTGGATTTTCTCGAGTTGCGGCAGGTCTTCTCGAGTTACGACGGGGACCTCAGGGACCCGCTCTGGTGGCCTCAGGAAAGGCCAGTCCCCATGCGAGTTGCTAGGGGACCTCTCGGGATTCCTCTCCCGTCCATGCCGGGGCCTCAGTCCTTGTGTGGAGTCGGGGCCGGAACCTGAGGATTCCTCTCCAGTGTTGCCATGGATCTTGGGGTGCTTCTGAGTCTCCCCAGGGGAGTCAGGCCTCGTCTCGAGTGGGGGCATGCACGTGCGCTTTCCTCCCGAGCTGCAGCAGTAGTGTCACGCTTCCTGTCACGTGGATCAAGGGATCTGTGGCTTTCCCTCGAGGCTGTCCCTCGAGGCTTTCCCACGAGGCTTTCCCACAGGGCTGTGCCACGTGCCACCTTGGTGGGAGTCGATCCTCGGCGTGAAAGACGAGCCGGTGAAGGGAAAAGAGGTTCCTCTGGAATGGACTGAGACATCTGGGGGACTCTTGGAATGGTGGCACGACCCTGGAGTTCCTCTCGCCGTTCCTGTTGAGAGGGCCTCCTCTTCACATGCGACGGGAACGCCGGGAACTCTTTCCCGACGAAGCAGGGAAAGGATCCCTCATCTCGAGCTACGAGGCGGAAACGGGGCTCCTCTGGATGTGGGCGGGACCCTCGTGATTCCTCTCGAGTGGAGACGGCTAGGTCGGGGAACTTCTTGATTTGCACCAAGGGTGTGAAGGACCCTTTCGAAGTTCCAGAGGTGAGGTGTGATCAGCCTCGAGACGCCTCAGCGGAAATGGGCCTCATCTCGCCTGGAGGGGAGAACCTCCTGGATTTTCTCGAGTTGCGGCAGGTCTTCTCGAGTTACGACGGGGACCTCAGGGACCCGCTCTGGTGGCCTCAGGAAAGGCCAGTCCCCATGCGAGTTGCTAGGGGACCTCTCGGGATTCCTCTCCCGTCCATGCCGGGGCCTCAGTCCTTGTGTGGAGTCGGGGCCGGAACCTGAGGATTCCTCTCCAGTGTTGCCATGGATCTTGGGGTGCTTCTGAGTCTCCCCAGGGGAGTCAGGCCTCGTCTCGAGTGGGGGCATGCACGTGCGCTTTCCTCCCGAGCTGCAGCAGTAGTGTCACGCTTCCTGTCACGTGGATCAAGGGATCTGCGGCTTTCCCTCGAGGCTGTCCCTCGAGGCTTTCCCACGAGGCTTTCCCACAGGGCTCTACCACGTGCCACCTTGGTGGGAGTCGATCCTCGGCGTGAAAGACGAGCCGGTGAAGGGAAAAGAGGTTCCTCTGGAATGGACTGAGACATCTGGGGGACTCTTGGAATGGTGGCACGACCCTGGAGTTCCTCTCGCCGTTCCTGTTGAGAGGGCCTCCTCTTCACATGCGACGGGAACGCCGGGAACTCTTTCCCGACGAAGCAGGGAAAGGATCCCTCATCTCGAGCTACGAGGCGGAAACGGGGCTCCTCTGGATGTGGGCGGGACCCTCGTGATTCCTCTCGAGTGGAGACGGCTAGGTCGGGGAACTTCTTGATTTGCACCAAGGGTGTGAAGGACCCTTTCGAAGTTCCAGAGGTGAGGTGTGATCAGCCTCGAGACGCCTCAGCGGAAATGGGCCTCATCTCGCCTGGAGGGGAGAACCTCCTGGATTTTCTCGAGTTGCGGCAGGTCTTCTCGAGTTACGACGGGGACCTCAGGGACCCGCTCTGGTGGCCTCAGGAAAGGCCAGTCCCCATGCGAGTTGCTAGGGGACCTCTCGGGATTCCTCTCCCGTCCATGCCGGGGCCTCAGTCCTTGTGTGGAGTCGGGGCCGGAACCTGAGGATTCCTCTCCAGTGTTGCCATGGATCTTGGGGTGCTTCTGAGTCTCCCCAGGGGAGTCAGGCCTCGTCTCGAGTGGGGGCATGCACGTGCGCTTTCCTCCCGAGCTGCAGCAGTAGTGTCACGCTTCCTGTCACGTGGATCAAGGGATCTGTGGCTTTCCCTCGAGGCTGTCCCTCGAGGCTTTCCCACGAGGCTTTCCCACAGGGCTGTGCCACGTGCCACCTTGGTGGGAGTCGATCCTCGGCGTGAAAGACGAGCCGGTGAAGGGAAAAGAGGTTCCTCTGGAATGGACTGAGACATCTGGGGGACTCTTGGAATGGTGGCACGACCCTGGAGTTCCTCTCGCCGTTCCTGTTGAGAGGGCCTCCTCTTCACATGCGACGGGAACGCCGGGAACTCTTTCCCGACGAAGCAGGGAAAGGATCCCTCATCTCGAGCTACGAGGCGGAAACGGGGCTCCTCTGGATGTGGGCGGGACCCTCGTGATTCCTCTCGAGTGGAGACGGCTAGGTCGGGGAACTTCTTGATTTGCACCAAGGGTGTGAAGGACCCTTTCGAAGTTCCAGAGGTGAGGTGTGATCAGCCTCGAGACGCCTCAGCGGAAATGGGCCTCATCTCGCCTGGAGGGGAGAACCTCCTGGATTTTCTCGAGTTGCGGCAGGTCTTCTCGAGTTACGACGGGGACATCAGGGACCCGCTCTGGTGGCCTCAGGAAAGGCCAGACCCCATGCGAGTTGCTAGGGGACCTCTCGGGATTCCTCTCCCGTCCATGCCGGGGCCTCAGTCCTTGTGTGGAGTCGGGGCCGGAACCTGAGGATTCCTCTTCAGTGTTGCCATGGATCTTGGGGTGCTTCTGAGTCTCCCCAGGGGAGTCAGGCCTCGTCTCGAGTGGGGGCATGCACGTGCGATTTCCTCCCGAGCTGCAGCAGTAGTGTCACGCTTCCTGTCACGTGGATCAAGGGATCTGTGGCTTTCCCTCGAGGCTGTCCCTCGAGGCTTTCCCACGAGGCTTTCCCACAGGGCTGTGCCACGTGCCACCTTGGTGGGAGTCGATCCTCGGCGTGAAAGACGAGCCGGTGAAGGGAAAAGAGGTTCCTCTGGAATGGACTGAGACATCTGGGGGACTCTTGGAATGGTGGCACGACCCTGGAGTTCCTCTCGCCGTTCCTGTTGAGAGGGCCTCCTCTTCACATGCGACGGGAACGCCGGGAACTCTTTCACGACGAAGCAGGGAAAGGATCCCTCATCTCGAGCTACGAGGCGGAAACGGGGCTCCTCTGGATGTGGGCGGGACCCTCGTGATTCCTCTCGAGTGGAGACGCCTAGGTCGGGGAACTTCTTGATTTGCACCAAGGGTGTGAAGGACCCTTTCGAAGTTCCAGAGGTGAGGTGTGATCAGCCTCGAGACGCCTCAGCGGAAATGGGCCTCATCTCGCCTGGAGGGGAGAACCTCCTGGATTTTCTCGAGTTGCGGCAGGTCTTCTCGAGTTACGACGGGGACCTCAGGGACCCGCTCTGGTGGCCTCAGGAAAGGCCAGTCCCCATGCGAGTTGCTAGGGGACCTCTCGGGATTCCTCTCCCGTCCATGCCGGGGCCTCAGTCCTTTTGTGGAGTCGGGGCCGGAACCTGAGGATTCCTCTCCAGTGTTGCCATGGATCTTGGGGTGCTTCTGAGTCTCCCCAGGGGAGTCAGGCCTCGTCTCGAGTGGGGGCATGCACGTGCGCTTTCCTCCCGAGCTGCAGCAGTAGTGTCACGCTTCCTGTCACGTGGATCAAGGGATCTGTGGCTTTCCCTCGAGGCTGTCCCTCGAGGCTTTCCCACGAGGCTTTCCCACAGGGCTGTGCCACGTGCCACCTTGGTGGGAGTCGATCCTCGGCGTGAAAGACGAGCCGGTGAAGGGAAAAGAGGTTCCTCTGGAATGGACTGAGACATTT